>NC_067435.1:1380000-1607500 GCF_009764475.1 Pristis pectinata
CCCGGAGGCGGCTCCGGCGGCCGCGAACCGGCGACGCTCGGCCCGGGGGCCGCGCTGCCACTCGGGGGCGTCGGGCCCGGCCACGTACTGACCGCTGAGGTCCAGGCCCAGGGGCCTGGCGTGGTAGGCGGCCGCGGCCGTGCGGAGGGCCGGGGGAGGTGGCCGCGCCCCGGACGCGACGCCCAGGCTCCACCGGCCGACTAGGCCGCACAACCGCCGCCCCACGGGCGCCGCCATCTTGGATTGGGGTCCTGGCGGCGCGGGTGGCCAACAAATGCCTGTCAGAAAGTTTTCAAACTCGTAAAAACTTTCAAAAATGAAGTTAGAGAAACACGCGCAGTCCCGAATTATGAAGAATAGAATTCCTGCCGCGCATTCCAGGACCTCCAAACATCTCAAAGTGTTTTAGAGCTTTATGTTAATTTAGGTTTACGTCAATTATGTTTGTAATGTCCTCTGCTGCTGCTAAAGGCTCATCTTCATGGCATTTACACTCTGGATGGGTTTGCCTGTGACAACAATGAACTTGAACGTAGCAAAGTGTAGTCATTATTGGAGGAAAGTTACTGTACATCAGTCGAGGCAATCCATTGCTTGTTCCCACTACAACACAGAACTGCAATAAAGATAGAACTGGTAGTCATGCAGTAATTTTTTTAGCAAGCTGCTTTAATGTAGGAAACAGCCAATTATGATCAAAACCAGATAATCTGTGTGTGTGGTTTTACTGATGTTTGAGGGATAAATATTGATTAGGGTATCGTGGGGAGAACTCTCCTGTTCTCTCTTTGAGAAGTGGCAAGCCCATTGCATTAGAAAGCTGAGTTTATTGTCAGATGCACGAGTCCATGTGCGCACAGGTACAATGAAGAATTTGCAGCAGCATCATCACAGGCACAGAGCATCAGATACACAACATAAATTACACAAAAATTATACGAGAGAGAACACAATTAGAACAAAAAAAACCAAAGTCCATTATAGTGCAAAGTGCAAAGATATTAGAACCTGAAGCAACAAACAATCTGCTGGAGGAACTCAGTGGGTCAAGCAGCACCTGTTGGGGGAAAGGAACTGCTGATGTTTTGGGTTGAAACCCTGCATCAGGACTCATTGGATCTTTTACATCCATCTGAGAGAGCAAACAGTGTGTATCGTCTGAAGCAAAAAAGCACTGTCTGTCAGTGCTGTAGTGGAGTGGAGCCCAAATTTGGTGCTGGAGTGACTGAAGTGGGACCTGAATTTACAACCTCTGAATTGAGAGATACAGTAAGTGTGTTCCCACCAAGCACAGACATCTTTAAAATGCAGATTTAAAAGATCTTTAATATGCAAAACCTCCTTGCTTTCAGCCTAAGGGTTTTTTTTAAAGAGAATATTGGATCAAACAAAAGCCTTGTCATAAAATTGGCTTTTAAGCCTTGGCAGGACATCACGCATTTCACGGGCTGGATTCTGAACTCAAAAAGAAATAACATTTTTTGGTGAACTCATTACAAGAGTTATCACCTTTTCTCAAATGTAACTTTGAATGGGTTGAATTATTGACCTGATGACCCTATCTTCCACTTGGTGGGAAATCCATTCAGTTTGAATAATCCCCTCTCTAACACCAAGGCTCAAAGTTTTATTTAATGTTTCAGATTTAACATCAGAAAGCAATGGATGGCAGACAGGTGTTTTGAAATCCACAGCACGACTTGGTGTGGGACCACCTTGGTGGGGAATCAGACTGTCCCTCTGCTGGTGCTGGCTGTAGGTAAATGTCATACAATAACAATTGAATAGAAACAGAAATTAGTCATAAGTCATTGTGTGATATTCCCCCCCCCAAACTATATTCAAAAATATAGAGTGATACATTTGGGAAATGTCATTATCCTTATTCAGTGTACCAAGCAATTCAATTCCATTCACTCACAAATTGCCAAAATCACTAATATTTTATCCCTAAACATTTGGAGCATTTGAGAGGCTGTCCCTCAGTGTCCAGTGGCCACAGGACCATAGACTGTGGTCCTTCCCCACAGAGCCTTTGCATTGACTGCACCAAGCTTCAGTGTGTCCCTCAGCACGTATCCTGCACCCCGGAATGTGCCAGTCAGTCGCATTCACTTGCGGACGTCTCCTTATATTGAAAGAACAACAAGTTTCAGGCAGTGTCTATCTCTGTGTTGATGATCTTCCAGCAGCAGTTGAGGTTTGTCTTGGTTTGTGTTCCTGGGAATAGCCTGTAGATCACAGAGTCCTGTGTTACATTGTTGTTGGGGTTGAACGTCAACAAGGACTACTACATTATTTTACAGACATTCTTAGCTAAAACATAGTCCACAAAGAGGTGGATGCTCATCTCATTCACACTGCAGCCTCCTCAAGGGCAGCTTACGGTGGGATAGAGAGTTCGGCTGTACATTGAACTGACGGGGAGGGTTCTCACCTCCAGCCACACAAGATTGGTGCTTGTCTGAGAGTTTTGGTAATGAGGCATTCTGCCAAATGCCTTTGACAGTTTGCTCAGGAAACATCCCACAGGATCCACGTGTCCTTCTCCCACAGGCCTCCAGGACATCGCATGCTGACCACTGCCTGATTTACTTGTGGACCAAGGCGTTGTTTCACTGCAGCAACATGACCGGCCCATCCTGTGCAACACCAGGGATGGTAGTGACACTTGGTGTTTGTATAGAACATAGAACAGTTCAGCACAATACAGGCTCTTTGGCCCACAATCCCGCTATTTTAAATTCCTCCATATGCTTATCTAGTAATCTCTTGAATTTGACCAATGTACCTGCCTCCACCACCGCCCCAGGCAGCGCATTCCATGCCCCAACTACTCTCTTGGTAAAAGACCTTCCTCTGATGTCTCCCTTGAATTTCCCACCCATTACTTTAAAGCCATGCCCTCTTGTATTGAGCATTGGTGCCCTGGGAAAGAGGCGCTGGCTGTCCACTCTATCTATTCCTCTTAATATTTTACACAATTCTATCATGTCTCCTCTCATCCTCCTCCTCTCCAAAGAGTAAAGCCCTAGCTCCCTTAGTCTCCCCTCATAATGCATACTCTCTAAACCAGGCAGCATCCTGGTAAATCTCCTCTGCACCTTTTCCAAGGCTTCCACATCCTTCCTATAATGAGGTGACCAGAAATGGACACAGTACTCTAAGTGTGGTCTAACCAGTATAAGTGTGGTATGCTCAGCTTCTGTGCACAGCTTGATGCAGCTTGTGATGTAAAAGGACATGTGATGTTACAGGAATTGGATGTGGCCTCTGTGTGAAATATTCCCTGAGTTTACTTTTGTGTCACCTTGTCTGGGTACTGTTAGTATTTTACAGATGTCTACTAGACTACCATTGAGTCTCTAAGGTTTATGTCTTTGATTTGTTATTCTGTTTTTTGTTATAATAAATTGTGTATAGAAATGCACTGTTCCAAAATCTCAAAATGCATTTCACCCAGACTTTATGATTCACAACATTTTGCTGAACAAGATGTTTTTTATGAAAACATCCATTTGTAAATGGAGGACTGCCTGCATTTCATTGTTTCACTTTGTTAGAATATAGAAAGGATAAGCTCATAAAGGAAATCGTTACTTGATTGCTTGTTCAATTCACGGACATAAACACAATCCCATATAGAACCCCAGACAGCATGAGTGCAGACTGACAACTTGTAATGTTAGAGAGGCAGAACGACGGCCTCATGTGCACATTCACACCATTCCTGGTGTACACACACACACACACACACACACACACACACACACACACACACACATTTAGGCACAATCCCTGGTGTATTTAGACACAGACCACAACCCACAGTCTACATTGTCTTACAGAAGCTCGCAATTACTATTATGCACAGACACTCAGTTCATGATGTCCCTGGGCACAGATCTAGCCTCCCCGGGCACAGATCTAGCCTCCCTGGTGTGCACAGAGGACACGGTGTCCCTGGTGTGGAGAGACACAGACCCGTTTTCCTTAGTTTGAGCTCTTGCAGGTGTTTGCTAAAAACTCAGGTTATAATAATCCACATGAATGTACAATATCACAAAAATCACATGGGTTATTCAGGGGAGGGGGAGGGTGATGTACCAGCCTTGCCCATGTCCCTGATTGCAAATTTGCACACACCCAGGGCTTCTCTTGTGTACAAGTACAGTCTCACCACCTCTGGTGTGCACAAGTGCAGTTCCACACACTCTAGTGTGAACAGCAGCAGTCCCACAATCTCCAGTGTCCATAGGTACACTCCCAGACCCCCCACTGTGCACAGACAGTCATCTCTGTGACATGAAACAGTCCAGAAGTGGTCATTATTTTGTTTCACTCCAGATAAAAACATTGATTTTCAATTTGTAACATTGACATAAGCGTGTTGCGGTTGAATTTCTCGGTGTGATAGGATGAAGTCGAAGGGAGTGAGAAGCAACCAGGAGAATCTAAAAACTGGGAGATTTTGCCAGAGCGACCAGAAGGGCTGATCGGTGAACAGGACAGGGGGCTTGACATGGGGAAGCAGAGCTGTGGAACCTCATAGAGGGAGGCTCGGAGATGACAATAGTCTCAGTTCGGAAGCTACTGGAACTCTGTGAGTTTGGACACCTTGAACAGGAATCTATGCAGAAACATGGGCCAAAGATTAGATTTATAGCTGGATGTAACCAAACTGACTTTGGTTTCTGTGGTTGCCAATACACAAACTTATTTGCGTTGTCAAATGCCTGCAGCAGTAAAAGCACTTTGACTTCAAACAACAGGTGTTAGCGCCGAATTCTTAAAAGGATGAAGTTTATCTGCCCCCTGTCTCTCCTTCCACCCAGTGATTGATGGATTCAATAAAACTGAGGATGTTACAGAGGGTGTGAGATGGGAGCTTCCTGTGGTAACCTCTCCACCAGGGAACCCAGTGAAGTATAAAGAGTGGAGGGAAGGAAGAAGATCAAAACACGACTGCAAGGTTCTGTTCTTACAGCCTTGAACTGATACGTAGAAACAGACAGAGAAAAAAGAAAGTGCGAAAGATGTTAGCCTTTTGTATCAAGCTGATATTCAGTCTATTTCTCATTGTTTCAGGCACTGGTACATTTCTGGCAGAGAAGGGCCTAGATGACAATGAAGATATGGTTTCTTCAGCTGACCCTACCCCGGATGGTGATGAACAGGACCGAGGAGGTGCCCCCAACTTGGTCAATGTTCCACCAAAGCCTTTTGAGGCAGGGTTTCACCCCGGGCTGAGCCCTCGCCCATTGCCCTGGCAGTTGACAGCAAGCCACCAGTGGTCCAGGTTCCTGGATCTCCAGAGGATCCGTGGTTCTCCGAGCAGGGGAGCACCCCGCGTCTCCGGGACCCTTGGGTTTGGCAGTTTGATCAGGCCCATGGCTTTCCCTGGTGACCTTCCAACTTGGCAAAGAACCACGGGCCTGGAGGTGAATCAGAAGAACCGAGATGGCCTCCAAATTCAGGAGACGATAGCACATGGAGTCTGGGAGCCGGCACTAGATTCTGCCACAAAGGAGCATCCTCAGACAAAGAAGGGCACAGAAGACAAGACTTCCCATGGAAGGTGGGAAGCGAGTAGACAGCCCATGGATGACCCAGGTCAGTGGAGTTCAGACAACAGAGCTTGGGCATCAGGAGCAGGTCCAACTGAAGACCAACCACCAAGGTCAGATATCAAGCCAGTTGTCTGGGGTGCAGTGGCATCTCCTGCTAAACCTGATGCACAGACAAGACGGAGAATGGCTGCGGATGCTTGGAGAAGAGTGATTGAGAAAGGGAGAGGTGCTGCCGAGGAGATCGTCCTACCTCTGACGGAGGACGAAGTTACCAGGTCCAACTGCAGAAGTGTACCGTTTGCACAGGTGGGTGAAGTACCTGGGATTAAAGCCACACCTGACCCAATGGCCAGTACGTGGAGGGTTTAGGGGAGTAAAACTGTCTAACGTTTGCACCCTGCTGCTCAAAGACTGACAGAACACTTTAAGATCTATAGTTCGGTGACAGTTTGTCCATTCAAGGCTGCATTTACATTTTACTTTTGTGTAGAATTACAGGGAGTTTACATGTCAGGATCAGACCTTATACCTCAGTCCTTGCGAGAGTTTAGCATCCCCACCAGCCTCTGCCCCCTCCTCTCACCACATCAGCTCTGCTTACTCTCTTGGAAGAACTCAACCAATTTGTTCATTTGACTTCCCTACCTCCCCTTCCTGTCAGTATCCAGCTTCCCCTTAAATTTATCTCTGCTGTTTGCCTCAATCACTTACTATTTGCGCTGTTTACTGCTGATTTTCATTTACTCTTTTGATTTTCACTTTTTAGAACATAGAACAATACAGCACAGGAACAGGTCCTTCGGCCCACCATGTCTGCACTGAACACCATGCCAAATTAAACTAAATCTCTTCTGCCGGCACATGGTCCATATCCCTCCATTGCCTGCGCATTCATGTGTCTGTCTAACAGCCTCTTAAACTCCACTGTCGTACCTGCTTCCGTCACCACCCCTGGCAGCCCGTTCCAGGCACCCACCACTCTCTGTGTAAAAAAAAACTTGCCCCACACATCTCCTTTAAACCTTCCTCCTCTCACCTTAAATGCATGTCTTCTAGTATTTGACATTTATACCATGGAAAAAAGATTCTGACTGCCTACACTATCCTTGCCTCACAATTTTATAAACCTCTATCGGGTCTCCCCTCAGCCTCTGCCGCTCCAGAGAAAACAACCCAAGTTTGTCCAACCTCTCCTTATAGCTCATGCCCTCTAATCCAGGCAACATCCTGGTGAACCTCTTCTGCACCCTCTCCAAAGCCTCCACATCCTTCCTGTAATGGGGCGACCAGAATGGCACACAATACTCCAAGTGCAGCCTGACCGAAGTTTTATACAGCTGCAACATGACTTCCTGACTCTTACACTAAACACCCTGACCTTGCGATGACAAGTTCCCCAATCTCACAGTTCCACAAGTAGAGAGATTTCTCCTGAATTCAGGGGGTGAAAGAAACTTAAATTTCTTAGGTAACAGACTAACGAAGCTGATTTACCTTCTGTACTGGCTCGGTACCACCACACTCTCACCTCTCCTGAATTCCCCAAATGTCCAGAATTAGGAGCCAACACAATCAATCAGTTCCACAATAGTAACTTCCTCTGCAGCTTCTGCTCTGGAGAAAAGAGCTCCTCCTGCTCCATCCTTCCAGATGCAAGGTGGTTTTTTTGGGAGTGATGCAAGGAGGAGCAGAGCGAGTGTCTCCCTGCTTCCACTTTGCACCCATTCAGGTGGCTTTCGAGCCCAACTGCTGCACTGGGACCTTATTGAAGCAAAAGAAGGGAGGGCAGAGGGAGACGTACAGGGGTATCAAAGTCTGTCCTGAGGAAAGATTGGAGAAAGGTGGACAATTCCCCCGGGAAAGGAGGTATCCGTGAATGTGCAGGGAACATGCAGGGAATCACATGAACATTGAGGGAATGGAGGGATGTGGGTCGGGTGCAGGCACGTGGGTTCAGTTTAATTTGGCATCGTGTTCGGCACAGACATGGTGGGCCGAAGGGCCTGTCCCAGTGCTGTACTGTTCTGTGTTCGATGTTCACACACTAGGCCAGCAAATAGATGAGATAAAACCGGATTACTGTGAGGCTGTTCGGTCTCTGTTGTGACTCATGAGCAGGACTCTGGATGTCACCAGTCGACAGTGAAAGTCAGGGGCAGCACAAGGCCAGAGCTGGAGGCTCGATGGGATCTGGGAAGATTACAGTGCTGGAAGAAAAGGATCTGGGAAGATTACAGTGCTGGAAGAAAAGGGATTTGCAGCTAGATTTTATTTCCTATTACAGATATCTAACTATTCAAAATGATTGTGAGAATCATATTGTCAGACAGCACAGAAACAGCCCCTTCGGCCCATCACGTTAATGCTGACCATCAAGTGCCTATCGATATGAATCCCATTTACCACCACTTGGTCTTGGGAATCCAGTGCTGAGAGTCTCTGCCTCCAGCACCCCTCAGGCAATGTGTTCCAGATTCCAGCCACCCTCAGATTCCCGCTAAACTTCTTCCACTTAAACCTGTTGACTTTTTCTGACTATACAAAATTGATTTAGTGTACACATCACGCACATAAACATCTTCAGCTCCTCATGGCATCCGACCATGGGGTTGGAGCTGCATTTCTTAACAAAGTATCTCACTGGTTTCAACAATAGTTCCTCAGGATTGCAGAAGATGTTCATTCATCTCCTTCCCGTCTCAGCCTGCTCCCAGCCAAGTGACATCCCCCCCCGTCCCCTGTGCCTGGTGACTTGGGACCCATCATCAGCCATCAGTTCACTAATCTGAGTTTTTGTTCAGTGTAAGGGGAAATGCAACATCAGTGACAATGGACATTTCAATAGGTGGAGTTATAGCCGTTTACTTACGTTGAACCTTGAGTTCATTGGGAATGTGGTGAGGGGAATTCAATAAAGGGAGAGAGAGAAGAAAGAACTGGGATCATGGGATGTATAGAGAGAGAGAGAGAGAAACAACAGAGAAAAGCAATGATTAGAGACAAGGAGAGAGAGGAGAGAGAGAAAGGAGGGGGTAAGAATAGATGAAAGAGAGCAAATGCAAATGCATCCTGAAACCGCAGTGATTTTCTGGTATCGCATAAACCTTTGAAACCACCTTCCTCCAAACCCTGCAACGGTCTGTAGACATCGTCGGGACCTGAAATTGAAATGGGCCGAGAGGGGCGGCTGGAAGGGAGAGAGACCAGGAGCGGGCTGGTAGGACCAGCTTGGTAGAGGGAAGCTCATAATCGAGTAGATAATTAGGGGCAGGCTAGTCGGGGCACGGGCTGGTTGGGCACGGGCTGGTTGGGCACGGGCTGGTAGGGCAACAGCAGGAAGGGGGAAGGCTGGCAGCAGAAGCAGTTGGGTGTCTGCCTGTTCCATATGGTTGTGGCTTGTGTCTGCTAGCTGCCTCTTCCCTTGAACCCAGCTGCCACCGTCGGTGTGCTCTTGGCCAGGCCTCTAGAGGGAGCTGCTGTGGCACTTGTGCTGCAACGTCGAGGTGGGAGTGAGTGGCAGAGACTTTGGCTCTGTCACCTTGCTGCGATTACATCCTGTTGGCTGCTATCAGCAGTAGTCTAGCCCAGACCATCCTTATGGCTCCTGGAAGATTTGGGGAAGTGTGAAATCGATTCCCTGCTGCACTTGTTGACACCAGCTAAAGGTCTGCAGCAACCCCAGTTTACAAATGAGAAGCATTTGCGTTATTGCCACAAACTGGCCATAGTTCAGACACGTTTGATCCCATTGAATGCTCAATAAGAAAGCTTTTGGCATGCGAGAACTATTAATAAAGCCTAAAGGTGCAAACCTGTACAAGCTGCAGAGCAGATGGGACTAGTCAAGCTGCAACGGCTAGGCAACACTCAGCTTTGGGGTTTGAAAGCCTGTGGATTGTAGGAGCGAGGGGCTGGAACTCTGGAGGAGGAATGAGCTGGAGCAGGAGATCGGGGTTTCAACAGAATCGGAAAGCACAAAGAGTGAGGGAAGTGACAGCGGAACAGAGAGCGACCAGGAAGGAAAGGATCAGGGATTGTGGGAAAGATGCAGAGAGTGGGAAGGGGAGAGGGTGGGTGGGCATGGAACAAAGGATGAAAGGGAAGGAACGACGAGAGGGAGGCGAGGGAAGAGACAGAGGGGGGAAAAGGGAGAATGAGAGAAGGGGGAGGTAAGAAAGAGAAGGATTAGAAAGAGGAAGGGGGAAGGAGCCTGGGAAGAGGAGGAAAGAAATAGACAGAAGAGAGGAGAGAGAGAACAGAGAGATCGATGTAGAAGTTTGGAAGAGAATTAAGAAAAGGAGTGAGAAGGGCAAAGGTGCCGATCCCAGCAGTTCTGTGAGGGGAAAGTGGGCTGATTGGGCATGGTACTCACTCTCTGTTTTATGAAGCAAAGTGTCTGATCGCCCAGAGGATGGCTGTGCTCACACAGAAAGGGTCGGCAGCCTCCTGCGGCCCAGGACTGAACAAACAGAACCAAGACATGAATTACAACCCAAGCAATGCTGATAATGGCTTCACAAAAGCTTTTAAAAGAAACCTCTTCCCTTTTGACATTCTCTAGCGGCTGGCTGCTTCCATGGTGAGAGAACAAGGCATGGTTTACAATGCTGGGAGGGTGGTAGTGGCGCAGTGGTTAAAATCATTGGACTGGTGATACAGAGGTGTGGACTACTGAATCCAGAGAGCCGGGCTCGATCCCACTGGGGCAGCAGCGGTCTTCCAACGTGGTTAATGGTTTGGAATTTAGAAATGACGATGGTGAGAGCCCATCTGATTCACCAAGGTCCTGCAGGGAGAGCGGACATCTGCTGCCTTCGCCTAGCCTGACCCGTATGTGACTCCATTAAAAGGCTGGTCCAGTCATTCTGCTCAAGGGCGAGGGGTAGGATGATAAACGGCGTCAGTGGAGTTCACATCCTGTAAAATCAATAAATTAAGAAAACAAAATGGGTTGCCCACACTCGAATTGTTGAAGAATTGCATCTCTTGGGTGCCTTTTGTGACCTCAGACATTCTGACCTTCAGTTACTGCTCCAGCAGGAATGTGCACAAAAATATCCCATAAAGGGTGATGGTATAAGTACCAGCTCTGCCGTGATATAAAAGCAGAAACATTCTGACAAAGAATCTTCAGCCTGAAGCGTTAACTGTTTCTACTTCCACAGATGCTGCCTGACCTGCTGAGTGTTTCCAGCATCTTCTGTTTATATTTCAGATTTCCAGCATCTACAGTTTTGATTTTCCGTTACTGATTTGGGTGATGTTGGTTGGACGGTAAATATGTGTGAGGACACAACAGAACTTTCCTTCTCTTCTTCAAAAGTAACACAATTGGATCTTTTATGTCCATCTGGGAAACCAAAAAAAACTGCAGATGCTGGAAATCTGAAACAAAATCAGGCAGGCAGCATCTGAGGGAACAGGAGGGGCTTTGCTTTAACATCCGACAGCACTTTTAGGGTTTTACTGAAGTATCAGCCCAAGTGTTCATGGTGGGATATGAACCCACAACCTTCTAACGATACTAAGCAAGAGTGCTACCAACAGTGCCACAGTCAACAGACAACAGAGCTGCCAGTTTAGCTGTCTAAAAGCACAGGACCTCTTCTCATGATCCAAGTTGCAGAGTTTAAGATGTGGCTGTAGCTTGGCTGTGGAAGATCAATATGTTTACCATGCTAAATCTGGTTCCATTAAAGGCAAAATCTGAAGATTCAAGGAGGTACCAGGTGCCCTTCAGAACCTCAGGACATCCTGGAGCACATAACGGCCATGGGAGAACCCTTTGAAGTGTAGAGGATGTTATTTAATTATTCATTTTTCAGGATGTGGTTGGCACAGGCAAGACCAGCAATTATTGCCCATCCCTAGTTGCCCTTGAGAGGGAGGGGGTGAGCCACCTTCATGAACTGCTGCAGTCCGTGTGGTGACAGTGCTCCCACGGTGCTGCTGGGGAGGGAGTTCAAGTTCAGGTTTCAAATTTCAAGTTTATTGTCATGGGCATTCGTACCCAGGGTATAAATGCCATGAAAACTCGCTTTTTGCAGCAGCAGCTCAGTACGTTACACACATGATAAATATAAACTACATAAACTTAAATTAACAGAAATTATACATAATTTACACAGAAGAATGTAAGGCAGGCACGGTAGTGCAGCGGTTAGTGTAACGCTTTACAGCGCCAGCGATCTGGGTTCAATTCCCGCCGCTGTCTGTAAGGAGTTTGTACGTTCTCCCCGTGTCTGTGTGGGTTTCCTCCGGGTGCTCCGGTTTCCTCCCACATTCCAAAGACGTACGGGTTAGGAAGTTGTGGGCGTGCTATGTTGGCGCCAGAAGCGTGGCGACACTTGTGGGCTGCCCCCAGAACACTCTACGCAAAAGATGCATTTCACTGTGTGTTTCGATGTACATATACATCGATGTACATAAAGAAATCTTATCTTAAGAATAAACAAAAGTAACATAATGATATTAGTGCAAGTTGAGGGAACTACAGTCTGAGGCAGTGTTGGGGTTTTCAGGTGGGTTCAAGAACCTGACGGCAGGGGGGAAGAAGCTGTTGTTGAACCTTGAGGTGTGGGTCTTCAGACTCCTGTACCTCCCGCCTGATGGCAGCATCGAGAACCAGGTTTTAGACCCAGTGATGGTCGAAGAATGGTGATTTATCTCCAAGTCAGGATGATGTGTGGCTCGGAGGGGAAGCTGCAGGTGGTGGTGTCCCCCTCTGCCTGCTACCCTTGTCCTTGGTGCAGAGGGTTTGTGAGGTGCTGTTGGAGGACCCTGGGTGGGTGAGGAACTGCCGTGTGGTTTGTAGGCAGTGCACACTGCAGCCATGGTGGAGGGAACTACAGTTGTGATGGATCCCTATGTAGCCATAGTAACGGCAGGAAACACCACCGCCAGTTTGGCACAGCAAGCTCCCACAAACAGCAACATGACTTTGACCGCCAAACTTGAAGCCCCCGGTTTGGACTGAGTCATTTGCAGCCACCTCTGGTTTTACTGACAATCGTTTTCTTTCTGCTCCTTCAGAAGGTTTCTCACCCATCCTGTGCGAGCCTCACCATCCAGAACCGGCTGTGTTTCGGTCAATGCCGCTCCTTCTTTGTCCCCGGGCCTGTGCCAGAGTTGTACCGCTCCTGCTCTCGCTGCTTTCCGAGCCGGCTGAGGAATACCGTGGTCCTGCTGGAGTGTGGGGGCGGCCGGACGGTGAGCAAGGACGTGACGCTGGTGCAAGAATGTCAGTGCGACTTAGAGGAGGACCCGATGGGTCACTAACCCTCCTCCACGGACCAGTCGTCTTCACGCGAGCGACGAGCTTTAGGAGGTTTGGACACTTCTGCAACTTTTACCGATTCCCATTTTCCACAGGAACTGAACCTCAGGCAAGACCTGGCCTCTCTGTTACCCTCCTCCTACACCACACCGTCGACAGCAGCGTCATCAACCTCCTACAACTCCCTCCCTTTCCACGCCCGCGTCCCGTGAAGTGGGACTGCTCAGTGGAGAGACACGCAGCCAGCAGTATAACTCCAGGCCAACATGGAGTTCATCGGGCTCTGCGTGTCTCTCTGGGTAGTGGTTACTCTGTGTGGGAGTGGAGTGCAGGGAGTGGTTTGTGATAATGCAGCAATGTGGCGACAACAACTGCCTCATTACCAAGAGCCTTGGAAATAGTGAGAGGCCCCAGGGTTGTTCCCAGAGGCATGAGGGGCAGTTATAGAGACTAAGCTAAAAACAATAGGGATGGTGAACTTTAAGGATGGATGAGAGAGAGGAGGAGGGACTTGGGGAGAAATGTAGGGGAAAAGATGGGCTTTTATGATCTCAGTACATCCCAAAGTGCTTCACAGTCAGTGGGGTGCTTTGGAAGTATTGTCATGTGCTGTCTTGTAGGATAGATGGGAGTCAGCAGTATACAGTAAGGTCCCACTCACTGAGATAACGAACAGATTATCTATTTAAATAATGTTGATTGAGCGATGTGTTAACAGGGGACACTCTCCTGACTCTCTGAAACTGAGAGAGCAAGTGATCTTCACCTCACGTCTCGGCCTAAAAGCTGCTCCTCTGACCCCACAGAAGGAGTCTGGTATCGGTATTGGTTTATTATTGTCACTTGTATCGAGGTACAGTGAAAAACTTGTCTTGCAAACCAATCATACAGGTCAATTCATTACACAGTGCAGTTACATTGAGTTAGTACAGAGTGCATTGATGTAGTACAGGTAAAAACAATAACAGTACAGAGTAAAGTGTCACAGCTACAGAGAAAGTGCAGTGCAATAAGGTGCAAGGTCACAACAAGGTAGATCAGTGGAATCAGCCTGGGTTTAGACACTCAAGTTCTGGAATGGGATTTGAAGCCACAACTTTGATTCCAAGATAAGAAGGCGAGTCCGCCACAGAGGTTAGAGTGAGAGCAGCCATGATCTGAGGGAGTAACGAGGTTTGTTTCCACCTGAAGTGGAGGGAGATAATGGAACAGGATACGCTTTCAGATTTCTGTGAAAAGTGGAGAATTTTAATTATGGCTGTGGCATTTTATTGTCCGCCTGGGGATTTATTGTTAGCATGTGAGTGCAGTACCCAGCCAACAAGCAGATTGTGAGGAGAGTTTGTTTTCTCCTGGAGGGATGAGTTGCCCTTTTAAAGGCCCTCTGTCACCAACAATATGATGCCATGATTCTGAGGGCTGAGCTCTTTGTGAAATGTGTGATGATAAGGTGTGTGTTTTCCCAGATTCCAGACAACAGGGAAATGTTCTAGAAGGGCAAATTTAAGCTGGCCTCCACTTGGAATATGCCGCCTTTCTCTGACAGCTTTGATTACTGTCACTGTGTTTTTACCTTCTCAATATTGTAGGACTTTTTCAGGGGCAGCTTCATAAACATGTCCCCTCACTGTTGAGAGAGCAGACAGCAGTGCAGTGACCCTGCTTGGGGAGGGATTAAGAACAAAAACCCCATAAGAAATAGAAGCAGGGGTAGATCTTTTACCTCAGTGCTGACTTCCTTCACTGGTTTCATATCCCTTATAGAACATAGGACAAAGAACACTCCAGCACAGTACAGGTCCTTCAGCCCACAATGTTGTGCCGACATTTTATCCTGCTCTAAGATCTACCTAACCCTTCCCCCCCCACATAGCCCCCTATTTTTGTATCATTCATGTGTCTATCTAAGAGTCTCTTAAACATCCCTAATGTATCTGCCCTCACAACCTCTGCCGGCAGTGCGTTCCACGCATCCACCACCCTGTATAAAAAACTTACTCTGACATCCCCCTTATACCTTCCTCCAATTACCTTAAAATTATGTCCCCTTGTGTTAGCCATTGTCGCCCTTGGAAAAAGTCTCTGACTGTCCACATGATCAATGCCTCTTATCATCTTGTACACCTCTATCATGTCACCTCTCATTCTCCTCCTCTCCAAAGAGAAAAGCCGCAGCTCGCTCAGCCTGTCCTCATAAAACACGTTCTCCAATCCAGGCAGCATCCTGGTAAATGTCCTTGATTCACTTAAGATTCTATCCATGTCTGTCTTGGACACACTCAGTGACTGAGCCTCCTAGACAGAGGATTCCAAAGATCCACAACCACCTGTGTGAATAGGCTTCTTCTCATCTCAGTCCAGAACAGCTGACCCATGGTTTGTCTGTGACCTGGCTGGGAAACCATCCCTGCACGTACGTACACTGTCAACTCCCCCGAGGAATTTTGCATTTCTCATTCTTCTAATCTCAAAAGAATTAGACAATTATCTCTTTACTACCCTGCCTCATTAGCTGAGCTGACCCTTGGCTTTGGGTGATGCTAAGCAGAGTTGGCAATTAAAGGCCATTGTCCCCAGCAGAAAGATTTCTTCCTTCTGTTGGGGGAACTGCCCAATCTCTGACGATGTAACGGTTGGCCTTGACCACAATGATAAACCACCTCACCAACTCCACAATAGTCCAAACACTAGTGGACACTGCGCCGATTTAGAAAAATTGCTCTTACATCAAAGTTCTAGAGTTCTGTAGAGACAAGACCACAGATGAATCCTCAGGCTGATGAGATTTTATCTGATTCAGAACTTTATTCCTTGACGTGAGACCAGTGAATACACAAGGTATATACTGAGACCTCTGTATGTGTGTGCTTACCACTGTCTCGGCTCTGACTCTGGGACATGCGTAAGGGTTAGTGGCTGAGTTAATACTCTTCTACCAGGATCCCGGATGACTGAGTCAGAAGTGTGAGTTGGAATTCCATCATAGCAGCTGGGGACTAGTCAACAAAGTCTGGGATAAACAGGTGCCGCTGACAGTGATGATGTGAACCAATGGGATTGTTGTAACATACATCTGGTTTCACTAAATTCCTTCAGGGGAGAAAATCTGCCCATCTTACCTGGTCTGGTCTACGTCTGATTCTGGATCCAGACATAGTTAATCCTTCACTGTGACGTGGCAAGGCAGTTAGTTCACTGGCCAATTAATCGTGGGTAATAAATGCCATCAATATCTACGTTCCGCCAACAAATAAATAACAGAGAAGCCCCGTCTGCCCCTTGTCACTACCCTCTATAAAATGCACCTTCTGACCCAGTACCTCTTTCTGTGCCCAGTTTTGTCTGATGGTCCAAACTCTATCCAACACCCCATTTCACAGCTCTATAAAAGCAAGTTGTTGTGGTATGTCCACTGGTAATCGACTGCTTGTGTCAGACTCTCAAACCGCAACAAGGCTTCCCAAGCCACCCAATCAGATTTGAGAAAAATTCGGTGCTGAGCCCTTTGCACGGGTTTGAACTTTACCTGATGGGGATTCAGGAGGAGACGGCAGGTGTCACCAGGTGACACCAGGAGCCATCTGAGGAAGAAAGGCCAGCCTTCGCCCGGACTAATCTATCCCTCCTCCACCTCCTCCTCCACACAGTGGGGTCACCCTTCCACGGGCTACCGTCTACCTAAGTCCCAGCCCATGCCAACTCTTACCTTCCTCTGCAGTTGAATGGAATAGAGTTTCAGAAACAAAGTACGAGGCACATTTAGTGTGGGTGCCAAGGGTGAATCCGGAGCCCCTCGAATGTATCGTGAAATCTTGCACCACCTCTGCTGGTGGACCTGAATGAGATCTCCTCTCTAGAATCATTGAAATTTACAGCACAAAAACAGGTCCATCTTGTCCATGCTGGGTTAAGCCCCACTGTTGACCCATAGCCTTGCGGGTTATGGTTCTTCAAGCGCTCAGCCAGGTGTTTGCTTCCAGCAACCTCCTAGAGTGCCTTCAGTACCAGAGCCATATCTTGTGACTCAGTCACAACTGACAGTGTTGGAATAAACGAAGACAAGTTGTTTTTGACTTCAGTCCAGTGCTGCATGGATTAAGCTCTTTCAGCAGCATTTAGACACTCCCCTGAATAAAGATTTATTTCTGAAAAGCCTGGTGGCCAGCTGAGAACAGGCATCACTACATATGTCCTGAGCCTGCAGATCTGGGTCCCAGAGGAGATGACAATTGGCCTGCCTGCTACTGTTGCTCTGCCAGCCTGGCATCTCAACTCACCTGTACAAGCCTTGGGAGGAAATGTTCCTCCCTCTTCCTGAATAACAGAGCATCTCAAGCGTTGGAGTTTAGAGAAAGGCCTCGGCTGTTCCGTCAGTGAGGCAGCGAAGAAAGGAGAGAGACTTCTGTGTTGTAGAAAGCTGTGTCTGTCTTGGAGGTCACAACATGAGCCCTGACAGGGAGCATAACACGGTCCACTCCACTCTGTGCTTTGTATTCCCTCACACAACATGGGCATCAGTGGGAGACCACAAACTGCATCTGTATTTGGTTGGTCTGGAGAAGGAGGTGATGATCCACCTTCCTACGGCTGCAGTCCGTATTGTAAAAGGTTTCCCTCTGTGCTACTGGGGACTCAGTTCCAAGATTCAGACCCAGGGACACTGAAGGAATGGCGATATATTTCCATATATGTGACTCCTGGAGGGGAGTTTGAAGGAGGTGGAGTTCCATGTGTCAGAGAACATTAAAGCACTTATGCAGAGTCACACAACATGGAAACAGGCCCTTCGGCCCAACTGGTCCATGCTGACCAAGATGCCCATCTAAGCTAATCCTATTTGCCTGCACTTGACCCATATCCCTCTGGACCTTTCCTATCCACGTACCTGTCCAAGTGTCTTAAAAGTTATTAACTTAAATCACATGTTGCTACTTAAAGGCTCAAACTGCTATAAAGAACCAAAGAACACTGAATTTTGCCTTTCCTCAGCAGGTTTTGTAACACATTGATTTCCAGAATTACCAACCAGTGCTTCAGTTCTCTGGCTCCACCAGTGTCTCCCAACCAGGACTCTCTGTTCTGCTTTGTTAAAACACCAAACTTAAAAGTGAAGTCTTCCCTTAAAAGGTTTTGTGACGTAAATTCTCTCCTCCTGCACCAACCTCTGACTCTGTTTCCCATCCTGACCTTCCAGGGAATGGAATGGATGGAGAATCATTAATATAATAACAAGAATTCCATCTGTCAGGCCCTATTGTAACCGCGTGTCACGTCTCCCTGGGCTGTGGAGGGTCACTCTGTAATGCACTGCACAATACACACAGAATTTAAATCATATCCCTGTAACTTGCTTAAGGGTTACTGATGGAAACTGGAGCTAGTGCTTCACATTTACGTTTAACCCTTCAGAGAGGCAACGGGGTAAGGACAACCATTTCTGGGTCCATCCAGCAAATATGGCCACTTAGTCTAAACTGCCCCAGTTTACTGGATAGCCTGCTGAGGGCACTGTGTGGTCCAAGGGTCTTGTTTGTATTTTGGGACGGGGTGTGATTTGTTTGTAGAAGTTCTGGGGAGAGGTTTAGCTGCATTTCTGTTATAGTTGATCATTGAGGTGTGTGTATGCGTGTGTGTGTATGTGTGTATGCGTGTGTGTGTGTGTGTGTGTGTGTGTGCGCGCGCGTGCGCGTGTATACATCGTCATCAGCTGACGGCGGGCATCTCGCCCAGAAAATCTATGACTTGCGGGCACATATTAATGACCTGCATGGAGAATGAGCCTGACTAATCTCTCAATAGGAGATGCCATGCCTGACAATTCTCTAAATCAAGCTGAGAATCTCTTTGTCTTTTCTTGGACCAAAACAAACTTTTTGTTTTGCACTGGTTTTATTTATGAATTCCTAATTTGTCTGCACAAACCTTCGCGGTGAGGAGGTTTTGTTACGTAATGGACACAGGGCACCGACTGCCCGAGTTGTTTCTTCACCCATACATTGTCTAATAAATTTAACGACAGTCTGAATCTTCTCTTCAGTCTCAGTGTCTTTCTTTCACCAGGGAACGCTGTGCCAATCTCACTGTGATGCCCCGTACAGGCACTTCCTCCCTCCCACCAACATGTTCTCACCTACTGGGATTTAGTTCTAATTGATTCCCCCCTTTCCTTTTTATACAAGTGCACTAGTTGGGAGCAGAACTGACCAGTCCAGCCTGCTCCACCACTTAATATGGACTGATGGTCAGTCCACATTCCCACCTCACCTTTCACCCCTTGCTTATGAAGAATCTGTCTACCTCTGCCTTAAAAATATTTAAAGATTCACCAACACCCAATTCTGCCTTTCTTCAGCAGGTTTTGTAACACGTTGATTTCCAGATTTACTAACCCAGTGCTTCAGTTCTCCGGCTCCACCAGTGCCTCCCAACTAGGAATCTCTGTTCTGCTTTGTTAAAACACCAAACGTAAAAGCACAATCACATATTCTTCATAACTGTGTGCATTCTGAAGTTTTCCCTTAAACGGTCTTGTGACGTGAATTCTCTCCTCCAGCACCAACCTCTGTTTCCCATCCTGACCTTCCAAGGAGTGGAACGAATGGAGAATCTTTGACAAAATAGAGAGAATTCCATCCGTCAGGCCCTATTGTAGCCGTGTGTACAAACCCACATCTCCCTGGGCTGCGGAGGGTCACTCTGTAAAGTACTGCACAATACACACACAGTTTAAATCATATCTCTGTAACTTGCTTAAGAGTTACTGATGGAAACCTGTGTTGGTGGTTCAAATCGAAGTTTAACCCTTCAGAGAGGCAACAGGGAGTAACAACAAACTCTAGGTCCAACCAGCATATGCAACAGTTACAGGGAGAGGTTGGCCAGGAAGGGTCTTAATTCCTTGGAACGTAGGAGAATGAGGGGCAACCTTATAGAAGTGTTTAAAATTAAGAGAGGCATAGATAAGGTGGACGGTAACAGTCTTTTCCCCAGGGTAGGGGAGTCCAAAACTAGGGGGCACAGGTTTCGGGTGAGAGGGGAAAGATTTAAAAGGGACATGAGGCAACTTTTTCACACAGAGGGTGGTGAGTGTGTGGAACGAGCTGCCAGAGGGAGTGGGTGAGGCAGGCCAACAGTGTCACTTAGGAAGCACTTGGATAGGTACATGGAGGGGCGGGGATTGGAGGGATATGGGCCGAACGCAGGAAATTGGGACTAGTTGGGTGGGCACCGTGGTCGGCATGGACTGGTTGGGCTGAAGGGCCTGTATCCGTGCTGTGTTGCTCTGTGACTCTATGACAGCACACCTGATAGTAAGTCCACATTCCCACCTCACCTTTCACCCCTTCCATCTGAAAAATTTATCCACCTCTGCCTTAAAAATATTCAAAGACTCTTCTTTCCATCACACTCTAAGGAAGAAAGTTTCACCTCCCTCCAACAACATTCCTGCTCCTCTCCAGTAGCTGTTGTTCCAAGTCTGTGACCTTTCAAATCCCTTCTGGAAGTTTAAGGCCCTTTATCAGGCCACCTTGTTGCCAGGGAAAAGACTGCATTTTTTCCTAATGTAACTGAGTCCCTGAGGAGGTTCAACACAGCCCTCAGTGTGAGGCACCGGCTATCCCCCAACCCCTCGACCAATCCACCTGAGATGAGGCATTGAGGGGGGTGGGGGAGCTTCAAATGAGAATCTGTTTCTGTTTTTATTTTCCCCTCACTGGTCTAGGGCTAAAACACACATTACTGTATAACAGCAACAGCTGCAGGTAAGGCCCCTCCAAAGCACCTCAGTCTGGCCTGAGGCACGGTTCACCGGAGCAACCCTTTCCGGGGCTGGCTGTGTGAGTTACAGCAGTAGTTTGGGCCTCCTCCCCCGAGACATGAGATGATCTGAAAGGTGTCTCAAAGATTCAGCCGGATTCCACATGAAGAAGTCACGGTAGTGTAGCAGTTAGCGTGACACTATTACAGCGGCAGTGACCCGGGTTCAATTCCAGCCGCTGTCTGTAAGAAGTTTGTACGTTCTCCCCATGTGTCTACGTGTTTCCATATTGGGGAGGGCAAAACTATGGTACTGTAACCTGGGATAGTCACCTGTACATCCCAGAGGAGATTCTGGAGAGAGGGCGGAGTGTTAGGAACTCCATCCCATGGGGAGCAGTGGAGAAGAAGGAAATGTTATATTTGGGAGGATTCTGGATACATTCTGGAGTCAGGGAGGGATGGAAGATTGTGTTTGTTGATAAAGTTGGGGGGAGGCAGCTCATGTGCATCATAAAACCAGGCAAGGGCCAGTAATGGGCAGTTCCAGGGGCCGGCACTGGGCAGTTCCAGGGATCAGCACTGGGCAGTTCCAGTGGCCAGCACTGGGCAGTTCCATGTGTGGACAGTACAGTTTAGGGGGAACAGAAGGTCTATGAGAAATGTTGGGCAACAGGCTACTTACCCCAGGTGGGAAGACACTGTGGACCTGCTCAGTTCTGCGCCCTCACCAGCAATAGCCAGCAGAAGGAACTATTGGTGGGACCTTCATCACTTTGGTCTTCCTGACCTTCCCAGTTCAAAACAGAGTCTAACCACCCTCATGCTCAGCTGAAGCCCAGCACTGAACGGAATGCAAGTCTGGTTCGACCTACTGACGCTTCAGTTGAATAACTGGAGATGACTAAGCCATCAGGAAGCATGACTGTGTAGTGTATGGGCTTGGAGTTGATTTCTTTTGAATGAGACCATCTGTTTCAAATCAATTATATTATGCTACATTAATAGAAACCATTTAACATTAAATTATATAGTGCCTTACACATCACAGGAGTGTAATAAAACAATATTTGTCTTAACACCCATGTTGGTCTGATGAGAATTGAGACCCTGTGAATTCACGGCAACAAATCACACATTAGTGCAGCTGACCGAAGGGAAGATTTTGAGGAGCATGCTATTGGAGGAGAGGGAGAGAGGGAGGTGGAGAGGTTTAGGGAGGGAATTCCAGAGCTTCGTGTGAGCTTTGTGGTTTAGGTGTTGACGCCTGCTGAGTTTTCTCAATCTGCAGAGTAGATTCATAAACTAATGAGCTCAGTTCTGGCCATCACAAACTCCGGAGGGAGAGAAGCAGAGAACAGAGAGCCTGGTGTAGACTGGATGAGTCACGAGGAAAGAGTATCAGAGCGCTCATGATATATGAAAAGAGAGACAAGATTAGCAGGATCCTTCCCCCCCCCCCCACCCCACCCCCTGGGCTGAACCAAAGGCAGGCAGGCCCACCTAGAATATCCTCCGGGACCCTAGGGTCCTGCAGATAGTGTTGTACAAGATGCAGGGCTCCAACAGAGGAGCAAAAGAGCACACAGCTAAATCAGTGATATAAAATTAGCATAATTTTTGGGCTGTCCCAAGTTATGGTAAAGGAAACATTCAAGGACGCTGGGAATGTGATTGGATGGTTGGTTGGTGGATTCAGACATGGAGAGTTGACTTTGATTGTTAGAATGGACACTTTTATTTGTCTTGCTTTGACTTTTAGATTTATAATCTGACCCCTCCGTTACTGCTGTGTATTGGCTGCACCGTTACCTGATGTGAACCGCAGGCAAAATAATCAGAATATTCTCCTTCAATAGTGGGAAGGATTGTTCTGCTATCAATTTAATGCAGAATGTGTGAGCCCACTTTAATGAGCTAACACCACCTGTATGGTATTGTATGGAGAGATCCACAACTACTGGTACATTTGAAAGATGAAACCATCTTTCTGTTTGAAGGTTGATGCACAGGAGAAACTTTCCCTCCAAGAAACTCAACTGCTGTTGGACCGGTGCCTTATACACCCAATCTGTGTTTGGTTTCTCCAAGGTAAAGAAGACCCGATTGTCAGCATTGAATGCAGTAGAGTAGATTGAAAGAAATGTATGCAAGTTGTTGCTTCACCTGGAGGGACTGTTTGGGTCCTTGGATGGTGGGAAGAGAAGAGGGCAAAGCAAGAGGTAAATGATGTGTCTGTGTGTGTGTTTATGTGTATCTGTGTGTGTGTTTGTGTGTGTATCTTTGTTTGTGTGTGTGTGTGTGTTTTCAGCATTTTTTGTGTATGTTCAAGGTCTTTAGGGTGTTTACTATATCAGAGGGCTATGCAAATAGTTGTTATTGAAGAAAGTTGCCCCTCTCCCATTTTGAAGTCTGCCCTCTGACAAAACTGTTGATCACATGTCCCAATCTCTATCTTGGAATAAATGTTTAAAACACTATGCAACTTTACGCCATAGTTAAGCAGAGGTTTTGTTTTTCATCAGTGGCAGTTGTGTTATTGGAACAAGAGTTGTGCACTGGGTTTTATATGGTAAATGTGTTTTCAACATGACAATTAGGAGATGTGAGCAGACAAAAGCTGAAAACAGCTCTGTTACAATCCAAAATCACCGTCCCATGTCTAAATTGGGCACTGTGTTTGCTGTACAGTATAGCAACACAAGTTTGAACTTAATTGGTTGTTGACATTTTGGGGCATACTGAATTGACCAATAGCATCAAAAACAGAAAGGCTGATCTTATTGGCTATCTGGGGAACCTTACACGGTGCAGATTGGCTGCTGCATTTTGTCTGTAAATGGCAGAGGTGCTTCAACCAAGAATCATTTCTTGTCCCAGGATGTGACCAGGAACCATGTAAATATTGTGTGTTGGGCCTGACCTGTCCTGTCTTTGTATTTTTGATTTTTGGGTAAGGTAGGGGAGGACAGATCAATTTAAAGGGAGTCAAGGGCTGGATTTTGTGCTTAAATTTCCAGTAGAGAACTTGAATGAATATGCTTGCAGTTTCAGTGATGAGACAACTAATGACCGTGATTATTGATCCTGGGATACAGTATCATTGAAAGGTATGTTACCTGGAGCCCAGGCGGATTGGGACTGTACATGGGTATGGTGGGTTAAAGGAAGCAATCTGTTTCGTAACATTTACACATGATAAGAAAGTTTTTTCTTAACCTTAATTTACAATTTATGTTTAAAAATAACAATAAAGTCACAATAAAATGTTTCAACTTGGCCCATGGTGTAAGAGGGACAAATCAGACAAGATTCCTGCTCTGAATAATTGTGGAGAGCTGTTGGCTACAAGTTGTGTGTCTGTGTGTTTGTCTTTGTGTTTGTTTGTGTGTGTGTATGGGTGTGTGTGTATGGGGGTGTGTGTGTATGTGTGTGTATGGATGGGTGTGTGTATATGAGTGTGTGTATGTGGGTGTGGGTATGGGTGTGTATGGATGTGTGTATATGGGTGTGTGTGTGTATGTGAGTGTGTGTGTATGTATGGGGGTGTGTGTGTGTATGTATGGGTGTGTGTGTGTATGGGGGTGTGTGTGTGTGTGCATGATCGCACACACACAATATTCAGGGCCAGGATGACTCTCACTATTGGGGTTGGGGCTGGGCACAGAAATTTAAATTTGGCAGCTTTTGGAGGGCCATAGACTGTGTTAGCACACCCACACTGGGAATGAATCAGCCCACGTCCCTGCCAGCCCTGATTTACACAAGTGGTGCCTGCCTTGATCAAATAGCCAGTCAATGCTTCTTATCATTGAATGAGGTATCGGAGGTGCCTGGTGTTCATCCAGCAAGACTCTGCGGTGGGGAGGTAGACAAAGGCCTTCTTGTGTGATGGATGAGTACCTCAGTCCACAGGCGAGGAGTATTCCAGAGGAGGCATGAACAAGTAGAACCCAAACAAGTACTTACTTTACAACAAACAATCTGCTGGAGGAACTCAGCAGGTCGAGCAGCATCTGTGGAGGGAGAGGAATTGTTGACGTTTCAAGTTGAAACCCTGCATCAGGACTGGACCCTTTCTCTTCTTCTGCTGGTTGTGCTTGTAATACTTTAACTAACTAAATAACTGGACTACCAGTGCAGGGACTTGGACTGATAACCTGCGGAATTAACTGGAACACTTTATTCTGCACTCTGTTATTGTTTTCCTTTGTACTACCTCGATGCACTGATGTGATGAAATGATCTGTATGGATGGCATGCAAAACAAAGTTTTTCACTGTGCCTCGGTACATGTGACAATAATAAACCAATTTACAAATTTAATTTTAAATCAAATTAACAGTCTGGAATTGGGAACAACAACTAGGATTGGTAATGAAGACCACATTAACCAACAAGTTGGAATTGGTATTGGTTTATTATTGTCACTTGTACCGAGGTACAGTGAAAAACTTGTCTTGCATACCGATCGTACAGGTCAATTCATTACACAGTGCAGTTACATTGAGTTAGTACAGAGTGCATTGATGTAGTACAGGTAAAAACAATAACAGTACAGAGTAAAGTTTCACAGCTACAGAGAAAGTGCAGTGCAGGTAGGCAATAAAGTGCAAGGTCACAACAAGGTAGATCATGAGGTCAGAGTCCATCTCATCGTATAAGGGAACTGTTCAATAGTCTTATCACAGTGGGGTAGAAGCTGTCCTTGAGCCTGGTGATATCACCAACGTCCTTCATGGGAGGCCATCCATCTCCTCACTTGGGCTGGGCTACATGTGACCCCACACCCACCACATTAGTGCATGATTGACCCTGACCAGCCACTCAGTTGTCACTGCCATCTGCTCAAGGGGCAATTGAGTAGGGGCAATAAATGGTGAGCTCACTAGTAACACATGGGTCTTGGAAAATTAATTAAAGTAAAATTAATTTGGTCCAGGGTCACATGGTGAGGCTGGGAAAGAATGAGCCTAATGCGTCTGGAGAGGGGCAGGGGGCGTTCCAGCCTCGGGGGGCAGTGGACGAGGGGGACTGGCAGTGCCAGGGCTGCTTCACTGCCTTATCCTGCTTGGGGAGCATTGTGGAGCAGCAGGTAGTGCTGCTACCTCACAGCACCGGTGCCCCGGGTTTGATCCTCACCTTGGGTGCTGTCTGTGTGGAGTTTGCACGTTCTCCCTGTAACTGCGTGGGTTTCCCCTGGGAGCTCCGGCTTCCTCCCATATCCTGCAGGCATGCCGGTTGGAAGGTTAATTGGCCGCTGTAAATCGCTGGTCACTGCTCCTTACTGCTGAATGAGGTAACCCGAGGTTTCTGGTGTTCATCCAATGAGCCATTGACAGCCAGCGATGGGGAGGTAGAGGGAGCTGGAGGGGAGACGTCCAGTTGACTCGGTTTGAGGGCAAAGGGAGATTAGTGAGTGCGACCAGGAATGTCCTGCTCAGGGTGAAGCAACTGTCCCTGTGACACCAGTTTGACTCCCCACAGGAGCCACGGTGTGTGAGGGATGAGTATCTTGGCCCTCGGGCAGGGAGTCCTCCAGTGGTGGAAGCCAAATACTTTCTCTTTTTTCACTTATAATATTTGAACAAACTAAATTCCATCCCTAACGTAAAAAGGCCTCTCTCTACTTCCCCACCGGTTTCCTCCCACATGCCAAAGACGGGTTGGGAGGTTAATTGGTTGCTGGTGTGTTGGTGATGGTGGGAGTTGATTGGGATGCGAGAGAGTTCAGGGAAATAAGTGGAGGAATGGGATGGAAGGTTTGCTTAGAGAGCCAGCAGAGACTTGATGGCCCAAATGGTCTCATTCTATGTTGTAAGGAAATGAATAAAATGCAATTGCATCAGACTGCGGTGCTGACATATCCCTCAGTGCCCATCTTGTTAAGATGGTCAATTGCCATGGTTACCAGCCCCTGCTTCTGTCACAAGGGCGTGGAGAGGTCATGGAGTTAGTCAGGAACTCTGCTGGACTCCCTCTGTGCTAATCACTGTGATTTTCCACCAGTGCCTCGGTCATTGTAAAAATAGACTTTACACTGCAAGACGCAACAGCATCAGTCTTGTTTAAACGATTCCTCTGGAGCAGAACCATCCCCTTCACAAAAGGAGAGCAATTTCTCTCCCCCTCTCTCCAGCTCAGTTATTTATTTTTGGTCCATTTATCTGAGAACTATTTGATTTAAATTGTTGACATGAAAGTTAAGAATTGGAAGCAGTTTGAATTGAAACAAGAAAGTGCTGGGCTCACACCTACAGCTGGCTGGTGACTCCATGGAATGCAGAAAATGGGCACTGGGCTATTGGACTGCAGAGGCATCACGATCCTCTCTTCATCCAATGCCCAGACACCCACTGACTACTAGGAAGCAGTGGGAGCCCCTCTCTGATAGATCTTAAGGCCTTGAAAACAACTGTAGCACCTTCTGTCATGGAGGTGAGATCTCACTGAAACCTACCAGATACTGAAAGTCCTGGATAGAGTGGACGTGGAGAGGGTGCTTCCATCAATAGGAGTGTCTAGGATCCGAGGGCACAGCCTCAGGATAAAGGGACATCCCTTTAGAACTGAGATGAGGAGGAATTTCTTCAGCCAGAGGGTGGTAAATCTGTGGAATTTATTGCCACAGACGGCTGTGGAGGCCAAGTCATTGGGTGTATTTAAGGCAGAGGTTGATAGGTTCTTGACTGGTGAGGGGGTTAAGGGTTACAGGGAGAAGGCAGGAAAATGGGATTTTAAAAAATCAGCCATGGTTGGATGGCAGGGCAGACTTGATGGGCCGAATGGCCTAATTCTGCTCCTATATTTTATGGTCAATGGTGTCTCTCCACAGCAACTCCTTCACCAGCACACCCTTGCCCCCATCACCCACCCAACACTGTGAGTGGAACCTTCTCTCTCTGCTCCCATCCCAACTGACAACCCTCAGTGGGAGTAAACAGCAAGTTCCCACAACACTGCTGAGAAAAATGACTGGATAATCTGCTTTGGTGCTGTGGACTGAGGGGTTGTTATTGGTCAGGAAACCAGGGAGAAGCCCACCCCGCACTCTGTTTAAGCAGCAGATACACCTCTGACAGCGTAACACTAAAAGGATCAGGTGGATCAGATCAGGAGCAGGGGTGGATCGGATCAGGTCTAGGGGTGGATCGGATCACGTCCAGGGGTGGATCGGATCAGGTCTAGGGGTGGATCGGATCACGTCCAGGGGTGGATCAGATCAGGTCTAGGGGTGGATCAGATCAGGTCTAGGGGTGGATCGGATCACGTCCAGGGGTGGATCGGATCAGGTCTAGGGGTGGATCAGATCACGTCCAGGGGTGGATCAGATCACGTCCAGGGGTGGATCGGATCAGGTCTAGGGGTGGATCAGATCAGGACCAGGGGTGGATCAAGAGCACCAACAGTCTACCAGATCAGACTGAGCGGCGTAAAGGCCTTCAACAACGTTCACAAGGAGCTCTGTTAATGACAGGTAGTGTGCAGGCTGCAGTAACACACTGTGGTAACACAGCATTGATCATTAGTTATAGTTGACCTGCACCCTGCAGCTAACCTGTTGTTTTGCCTCTTTACTCTGGGGGTAAGAAGGACTGACAGTGTAAGGAACGTGAGCTCAGTGGGTGTGCAGTCTGTGACGTCAGGAGCTCATACAAAGTCTGTGCAGTTTGTTTGAGGGCTCCTCACAAACTGTCTCTCTGGAACCTTCTAGAAATGTTGGGCTCAATTGTTCCCAACCCCCCGGCTCAGCTCTCCTGTGATGTGGGGCGGTCAGTGAGTTGTGACTCGGCCACAGGAGGTGAAAGCCAACAGCACGGCCACAGACAGCTCTAACTGACCTGGGACAATAGGCATCAAAGGCCCCTCCACTTTCCCCCAGTGTCTGATGAACAGAGACACTTGGAAATGGTGGGGAAGTGGGTAATTAATTAAAGGATTAAACATTACTGATTAAGGTAAAATAAATCACTTAAAAAACCTTTGACTGCAGCAGGCCAGGGCTGATAGGTGGTAAGTAACATCTGCTCACACGTATAAAGGCAATGACGAAGCCCAACAAGAGAAAATCCAACTATCAGCCCCGGTGTTCAATGACATTCCCATCACTGAATCCCCCACCTACCCTGGGGGTTCCCATTGACCAGAAACGGAACTGGAGTAGCCAGATACGCAGTGTGGCTACAAGAGCAGGTCAGAGGCTGGGAATCCTGTGGTGAGTAACTCACCCCCTAACTCCCCATAGCCTGTCCCCCATCTACACAGCTAAAGTCAGGAGTGTGAGGGAACACTCTCCACTGGCCTGGGTGAGTGCAGCTTCAACAACACTCAGGAAGTTCGACACTATTCAGGACACAGCAGCCCACTTGATAGGCACCCCATCCACACCGACCCACTCACTCCACCACCGACACACAGTAGCAGCAGTGTGTACCATCTACTGGATGCACTGCAGCAACTCACCAAGACTCCCTAGACAGCACCTTCCAAACCCACCACCTCTCCCAGCTAGAAGGACCAGGGCAGCAAAAGCACGGGGAACACTGTCACCTGGAAGTTGCCCTCCAAGCCACACACCATCCTGACTTGGAAGTACATCGCCGTTCCTTCACCATCACTGGGTCAAATCCTGGAACTCCCTCCCTAACAGCACTGTGGGTAACTCACCACCACCTTCTCAAGGGCAACTAGGGATGGGCAATTATTCTTTCATTCACATTATGTATTTATTTTTGTAATTTATAAATTTTTATATTTTTGCTCTGTACTGCTGCCGCAAAACAATAAATTGCGCATCATAAGTCAGAATCAGAATCAGATTCTGAATATTAAAAAAATCTCAAACCATTACTATTAATTAAAATAAAGTTGAAAAAAAATCTCTTATTTAGCTTTTTAGCAGAGCTCAGTGACCCCACTGAAATGAATGGAGCTGTCCTGGCTGGTTTATAGGTGAGCGGCCAGGTAAGAAGTGTATCCGTCCTTTCTTTATGGGATGTCTCCTAAGTACCTGCACAAGTACCTGAGGGTTTCCCTCCTTCAGAAGAGCATAGCCAATGCTGGACCCCTGCAGCATCTTACTGACCACTGGCCGGAGTATGTTTGGTGCAGGAGTACTTGAGGAGACTTGTTAGTCTGGGCAACATAAATCAGATTTGTCATCTGGACAAGAGGGATGTCACTCGTTACTCTAGGTCGGAGGGACCTCCCTCGTTACTCTGGGTCGGAGGGAGCTCCCTCGTTACTCTGGGTCGGAGGGAGCTCCCTCGTTACTCTGGGTCGGAGGGAGCTCCCTCGTTACTCTGGGTTGGAGGGAGCTCCCTTGTTACTCTGGGTTGGAGGGAGCTCTCTCGTTACTCTGGGTTGGAGAGACCTTCCTGGTTACTCTGGGTCAGAGGGACCTTCCTCGTTACTCTGGGTTGGAGAGACCTCCCTCGTTACTCTGGGTTGGAGAGACCTCCCTCGTTACTCTGGGTTGGAGGGAGCTCCCTCGTTACTCTGGGTTGGAGGGACCTCCCTCGTTAATCTGCATTGCAGGCATTGTCCTTGTGACTACAGAGGTGAGAAGGATCAGCCTCGTCACTCAAGATGAGATTGACTGAGTTTGTTACTCCAACAAAGACCGCATTTTTTTGTTGGTTTTCCTTTTGGAGAGCATCTGTGTCCTGACTGTTGCCCATTTAAGGGAGCGTGCCAGCGAAGTGGCGCAGGGAGCAGTGTGCCTGAAAGACAATGCAGAGGATCCATTTTTAAAAAATGAGGTCTGTTGGGTAAAGCTGAAAGCAATTTAGCTGGGCCAGAATTTAATATGTTGAGCACATCAACAGAGTTGTCTATTTGCCTATAAAAATAACAGACAGATTGCAGTGCGCATGTTGTCATTTGGAAGATGCAGCACGAATGCCAAGGGAACTCATTTATTGAATCATCTGGAGCAAGATCTAAGCAACATTTGGGGCAGGGAGGAGGTGGGGGGGTGTTGAAAAGAATGTTGTTGCACGTTTTGGCACTTGCTTATAACAGGAGGTACCAGCAAACATCGCAGGACAAAACATTTGAAAAATATGAAGTGCTTTCTCATTATCTGCTGAGTGTCATTAAATGGAGCGTACTTGAATCTCCACTTCACATAACAGATGTCATCCTTGTTACCAATAGGAAGAAGACGGAGGGAATAGAAGCTTTCAATACCAGCCAGTGAAGTCAAGCACTAACAGTCAGGAAAGGTATTGTGCCTCTCTCATTGCCAACAATTTCTCTTTTGTGCAGATTTTCTCTTAACACCATCCACCCTCCCCCAACACACTGCACCCCTTCCATTTTATCCTCCTCTCCCTAAGGTCCATTTCCACATCTACAGTAAGTTTATACATCTTGTTGTATAAACTGCTTTGCATCCACTCGATCTATTGACCAGAGCAAGTACAAAGCAGCAACACCAAGATGAAGGTGAGAAGTTGGCCATTCGGCCCCTCGTGACTGTTTTGTTATTCATTAAGAGCATGCCCGACTACTATCATCTTTATATTCCCGGCCTAGCACCATTCGAGAGTCTGCACGCTCCTCAGTCTTGCTGCTTGCAGTTAGAAACAGCATAGATAGAGCGGTCATTGGAACCCCTGGTATTGAAGGCAGCAGCTCTTAACTAACCACAATGCCTGCTACAGCAATGTATCCAGTGTCACATCGTGTGGTGTGCCCATTTTCCTTGATTCCCATACAGCGTTAGCTCAGTGATAGATCTAAACTGAGATCATTTCCAAAGGCTGGTCACGTCCTTCTTAAAATGAATGAAAAGCTTTGTCCTCTGAATAATGGAACTGGAGCAACATACGATATGTTGGAGGAACTCTGTGGGTCACGAAGCATAGAACATAGAACAGTACAGCACAATACGGGCCCTTTGGCCCACGATGTTGTGCTGACCTATATAAACCTACTCCTTGATCAATCTAATCCTTCCCTCCTACACAGCCCATAACCCTCCATTTTTCTTACATCCATGTGCCTGTCTATAAGTCTTTTAAATGTCTTTATTGTATCAGCCTCTACCACCATCCCTGAGAGTGCGTTCCAGGCACCCACCACTCTGACCTCAAACTGATGTCTTCTGGTATTGGCCATTGCCGCTCTGGGGAAAAGCTGCTGGCTGTCCACTCCATCTATGCCCCTCATAATCTTATACACCTCTATCAAGTCGCCTCTCATCCTGCGTCGCTCCAAAGAGAAAAGCCCTAGCTCACTCAACCTATCCTCATAAAATATGTTCTCTAATCCGGGCAACATCCTGGTAAATCTCTTCTGCACCCTCTCTAAAGCTTCCACATCTTTCTTATAATGTGACCAGAACTGAACACAGTACTCCAAGTGAGGTCTAAAGAGCTTTATAGAGCTGCAACATTACCTCGTGGCTCTTCAACTCAATCTCCCGACTAATGAAGACCAACACACCAAACGCCTTCTTAACCACCCTATCAACCTGTGTGGCAACTTTGAGGGATCTATGGACGTGGACCCCAAGATCCCTCTGTTCATCCACACTGTTAAGAATCCAGCTATTAACCTTCTATTCCGCCTTCAAGTTCGATCTTCCAAAGTGTATCACTTTACACCTTCCCCAATTAAACTCCATCTGCCACTTCTCCACCCAACTCTGCATCCTGTCTATATTTCGTTGTAACCTACAGCAACCTTCTACACTATCCACAACACCTCCAACCTTTGTGTCATCTGCAAACTTACTGACCATCCCTCCACTTCCTCATCCAAGTCATTTATAAACATCACAAAGAGCAGGGGTCCCAGAACAGATCCCTGTGGAACACCACTGGTCACTGACCTCCATGCAGAATACTCTCCATCTACTACCACCCTCTGCCTTCTGTGGGCAGGCCAATTCCAAATCCATGCAGCCAAGTCTCCATGGATCCCATGCCTCAAGCATCTGTGGGGGGATCAGAAGTGCCGATGTTTTGAGTTGAAACCCTGCATCAGGACCACATGGAATTGGAAGCTGCGGCATTGCGTGCTAACCTGCCAGCCTCCCACCTCATTGCTTGAGGTGGGTGAAGGTCATGATGCCCTGTTACTGACTTGATCCCTCCCTTTTTTGGAAGTTGCTGCTCCATTCCCTTCTCCCTCAGGTCGCTTAGGGTTTAACTGCTGCACCGGAAGGCAAGTTTGGAGACAAGCTGGTTTTGTAAGTCACTGAGCCTGAGACAGGTAATTAACCACCTCTGGAGTCACATTTGGGTTGTGATACTTGGAACAAGACAATAGGTATGTGACACTTTTGTATTCGCTTGGACTCTGGCAATGAAATTGGAATGTGATTGTTGGCGGCACAACTTTTTAACAGATAAATCACAATCATTAGGGTGAATTTTCATCGAGTTTATCTGCTCACTGTAACTCTGGAAGGTGGGATGGAGAATGAACTGTGCCACTTTTTCATGCTTCCCGGGATGAGGTTGGACTGAGTTGTTGTCCTTGGAGCAGTGAAGGTTGAGAGGAGGTTGGATAGAGGTGGACACGATCCTGACTGGGTCAGGTGGAGCAGGTGGAGGGAAGTCATTCCCACCAGCAGATGGTTCGAGGAGCAGGTGACACAGATGGGAAAACAACACAAGGCTGATGTGAGAAAACTGTTTTTACAGAAATGGTGATCTGCAACTGAAGGCAGGGGTGGTGGAACAGAGTCAGTCGGGGCTTTCACAGGAACACTGACCTCCTGGAGGAAAAAGATATTTAGACAGGTACTTGAATCGGAAAGGTTTAGAGGGATATGGGCCAAACGTGGAGAAATGGGACCAGCTCGGATAGACACATTGGTCGGCATGGACGGGTTGGTTAGTACTCTGTGACTCTGGGAAAGTAATCTGCAGTGCTTTGGGCAAGAACAGGACAGCGGTACTGGCACGATTGCCCCGCAAGAGCCAGCACAGACTCCGTGGGCTGAATGGTCTTTCTCTACCAGTATGATTCCAATTCCCCTGCGTACGGTGTACAGGCTGGAGATTCATGCAATGGGTGGGACTGGAAATGGTAAGTTCAGAAAGTGTAGATTTGTTCAGGTTCGATCACACGACTGACTTTATTAAAGGGAGATGGATTAACTAACATCTGGTGATATTACCTCTGCTTCTGGAGAGCAAATATGATTTTATTTTTTTGAATTTATAAAGCTACAGTCTTAAGGGATCAGCCTGTGATGTACAACAGTGAGCTGCTCTGTCAACCTCTTCAGCAGTTCCTCGGGGTCAGGATGATTTGCTTCTCCTCTGGTTCTGTGGGTCCGAGGTGACTGATGAGGACACTGTGGGACCTGCAGACTTGGACATATGCGGTGGGCAGTTTGGGAGGTGAGCACTCCTTCTGTCAGGTACACTGGGCTTCTGCCTGCTCCCAGCGAAGGGGTTTGAGGTCCTCAGTGCCATCTTGATCTTCAGCAGTCATGGCCAGGAATCACCATGGAACACTTTTTCCAAGGAGGTCTTGAATATTTTTCTCCGTCCACTTCATAATCCTTTGCCTCGACAGTGTTGGGAGTAATTAGACTGCCTGTTTTGGGACATGCCATCAACGTGTCCAGTTGAATGGAACCGACTGAGACTATTTAGGTTCTTGAAGCTGGAGATGTTGGTCTGGGAGAGGACACTGACTTTGATTTGTTTATCCACCAGGTTGATATGGAGGAAGTTTATAAAATTACGAGGGGCACAGATCGAGGAGACGGCTGGTATCTTTGTCTCAGGGTCAAAATGTCTAATACTGGAAGGCATGCGTTTAAGGTGAGAGGGGGTAAGTTCACAGAGGTACGTGGGGCAAGTTTTTTACACAGAGAGCGGTGGGTGCCTGGAATGTGCTGCCTGGGGTGGTGGTGGAGGCAGGTACGATGGAGGCATTTAAGAGGCTCTTAGACAGGCCCATGGATATACAGAGAATGGAGGGGTATGGACCATGTGCAGGCAGAAGGGATTAGGGGTAATCAGCTTTATTAGTTCGGCAAAACATCGTGGGCCGAAGGGCCTGTTCCTGTGATATACTGTTCTGTGTTCCTTGTTCTAGGATTTTGCAGAGACACTATTGGTGAATAACTTTCCCTGTACCACTCATCCTACAACATGGAGGATATTTCAACTCCTGGAGTAAATGTCAGCTCACAGAACAATGATGCCTCTCACTGATTTTCACTGTTACATCTTTCCCCCCAATCCCATCAACTCCCCCCATATTCCTCCACTCATCTACACACTAGGGGTAATTTACAGTGGACAATTAAATATTAACAAGCACAATGTGACAATGACCAGATAATCTGCTTTAAGATGTTAGGAACGGGAGTGGAGTTGGCCATTCAGCCCCTCGAACGTGCTCATTCAATAACATCCTGAAGGATCTGATCTTGGTCTCAGCTCCACTTTCCTGCTTGTTTCCCATAGCTCTGGATTTCCCAATAGTCCAAGAACCTATCTCAGCCGTGAATGTCTTCAATCACTCTATCCCTACAGTTCTCAGAGAATTCCCAGTACTTACTGCCCCCTGAGAAAAGAAAATTCTCCTCATCTCTGTCTTAACTGGGACATTCCAATTCCGGATGCCCCCATGAAGGGAAACCTCCTCCCAGCATCTACTCTGTCTGGTCCCCTCAGAATCTTATACATTTCAATAAGATCATCTCTGTATCTTTTCACTACAAGCAAACCACTCAATATTTTGTCATAACATCCTCGTCAATGTCCTCTGAATTGCCTCCAATCCTTCTTTAAATAAGGAAACCAAAACTGTTCTAACCAGTACCCTGTACAGTTGGAGCAAGACCTCCCTGCTTTGTACTCAATGCCCCTTGCAGATATCTCTGCCTCAGTAATTGACCAGGAGATGGGGAATCACCTTTCTTGCTCTTTTACAACAACCAGTGAGGATGTGCAGTACCTCAGTTTAACATGCAGGTGACCTCTGCATTATGGGGCATTCCGTTCCTAGAAAAAGTCGGTATCACGATTTTCCATAACGTGTAATCTGTGCACATGTCAAGAACCGTGAGTTGAAAATAAATAAGTGTTATGTTTGTTTATTTATTATTTTCTCATGAATTCTGTGTGAGTAAATGTTATTCTGTATCTGGGATTTTTGGGTCGTGATTTGTGAATTCTCTAAAGGCTAATTTCCGTAACCTGATCGGCTGTAACGCAGGGGTTGCCTGTACTACGTCAATGCACACTGTACTAACTCAATGTAACTGCACTGTGTAATGAACTGACCTGTACGATCGGTTTGTAAGACAAGCTTTTCACTGTACCTTGGTACAAGTGACAATAATAAACCAATACCAATACCAATACCTGAAAGATCGAACAGGCAGCAAGTGTGTGCTTGTTTTGTGCTCAAGTCCCTGGAGTGGATTTGAAGGCATAGGGGTGCAGCAGGTAGTGCGTCTGCTCCAGAGACCAGGGCTCGATCCCGACCTCCGGCGCTGTCTGTGTGGAGTTTGCACGTTCTCCCTGTGACCGTGGGTTTCCCCTGGGTGTTTTGGATTTCTCCCATGTCCCAGAGATGAGCAGGTTGGTAGCTTATTTGCCCCTTGTGTAGGTGAGTGGTAGAATCCAGGGGCAAGTGATGGGAGTGTGGGGAAAGAAGTTTACAGGGAAAATTAGTGGGGAATGGGGCTGTCCACTGTGGAGCTCAGGTAGTGACGGGAAGGTCTTTCAGGAGTTCCCAGAGACACTGATGTCTCTCCCTCAGCCTAATTTTAACACCACAACCCCATTTCCTTGTCACTTCCAGCAGGACAACGACTCCTCTCTGACAAATCCCCTTATCATTTCAAACACTTTGATCAGATCTCCACATAACTTCCTAAACTCGAGAGAGCACACACCAACTTTAAGTGAGCCGGCCACGTGACTCTAAGTCCAGGTGTGTTATATCGGGTCCCAGAATGTTCCTTCAGGATTGGTGCCCAGGATTCAGTGCATTTCTCCACATGGATTCTGACAGGTGCTCTCCACAAGTGAATCTTAAATCCCTCACTTTTATATCCCAACCCCTTTCAAAGGACAACTGTCCATTAGCTTTTTTGGTGAAATGTGTCTGCTCACCAGCTGCCAGAGATTGGTGTAAATGCAGTTACTCCTCCACACTCCACAGTCCTTTGTCAAAAATATTCCAGTCAGCCTTTCTTGCACTCAGTGCGTACGGACTGCACCTGCCATAGAATGCACTTGTTCTTCTTCCTTTATTCCTCCCTGCTCTCATCCCCAAAACTTACTGTGTGGATGGACAATGTTGTTCATGTTATTAACGTAAAGGCTGAGGCGGGATGTCTGGAGAACAACCATTCGTCCATCCGTCAGAGCAAGGTTCCTCTGCCTCCACTCTTACCCCTCAGTTAATTGCCACTCGCACCCCTGGATGCAGAAGGCACAATCCTTGGCAAGGATAAGGGGGGCATGCTTCCTCTCGAGAAGTGCATCTCCGAGAAACACCTCGTGTCAAAGTGGTGCTTGTTTGTATGAAGAAGAAATGGAAGCAGGAACGGACCAGCTGAGCTCCTTCAGCCTGACCCTGCGTCTGACGCCCTGTCCTTTCCGATCCCCACATCCCGTTTCCCTTACAGTGCAAAGTCCACAAGTCTTGGTCTTCAGCACCCTGAGCATCCACTGGCAGTGAGGGAGAGCATTCAATAAGTTTGTAAAGCTCTCAGTAAAGGACGTTCTCACCTCATCTCACCTGGGACAAGGTATACCTGCCATAGAGCAACACAAAAAAAAGCGCTGGAGGAACTCAGCGGGTCAGGCAGCATCTATGGAGGGAAATGGACAGTTGATGTTTCATGTCGAGGCCTTACATTTTCACATAGAGTGACCATAGAGGGAGAACAACAAAGGTTCTCCAGAGTGATTCCTGGAATGGTGAGACTCTTGCATAAGCCGACTAGCCCAGTATTAAGCAGAGTTGAGAAGAATCAGGGTGGATCTCATTGAAATGTACAAAGTTCTGGTTATAGGGAGGGATTTCCCCCCGGGGTGTCATTTAGCACTGAGGGGACATTTCTTCCCTCAGAGGCTGGTGACCCTGTGGAATTCTCCGGAAATATGAAGGCTGGGCTGAATATATTTAAGAAGGAGGAAGATAGGTTTCTAGACACAAGGAACATCGAGAGATGTGGAGAGGGAGTGGGAACATGGTACTGAGTTAAAGGATCAGCCATGATTGTACTGAACAGGAGCAGTCTCACAGAGCTGAATGACCTGCGGCTCCTCCTTCTCCATGTGTCTGAGGTCAGCCCACATCTGGAGAGAACGTCCTCCAGTCTCAGATGCTCCAGCTTGAGGAACCAGACAACAAAGACCTACCTGATGAAGGGTCTTTGACTTGAAATGTTGACTCCCTTTCTCCATCCACAGATGCTGCCTGACCCGCTGAGGGTTTCCAGCAATTTTTGTTCTTACTTCAGATCTCCAGCTTCAGCAGTCTTCAGATTTTGGGGATGGCGTGTGACTTGTTCCTGCAAGGGTTGCAGCCAGAGTGCATCCAGCACTCTCAGGTGATGTGAACCTCGGCCAAGTTCCACATAAAAGCATCCTCTACTCTGGTCCAAATACTCACCTTAACTCTACCTGTGAAAGATCGCTCCCTGTGGATCAGTGTGACATTGTGCACACAGAGAGCCCTGTGCAAGGGACTGACTAATTCAGGATTGATTGCTACTGAGGACCTGACTCCTGACTGCAGGAGACTTGGTAAATAACTCTGCTGCTCCCAGACACACTAATCACAAGGAGGACCCTTCCTTGCCTCTGAATGCAGATTCTTAATTGCTCACAGGGAGACATGATAGACGTATACAAGATATTGAGAGGAATAGATAGAGTGGACAGCCAGCGCCTCTTTCCCAGGGCACCAATGCTCAAAACAAGAGGACATGGCTTTAAGGTAATGGGTGGGAAGTTCAAGGGTGATGTCAGAGGGAGGTTTTTCACCTAGAGAGTGGTTGGTGCATGGAATGCACTGCCTGGGGTGGTGGTGGAGGCTGATACATTGGACAAGTTCAAGAGATTGTTAGATAAGCATATGGAAGAATTTAAGATAGAGGGATACGTGGGAGGAAGGGGTTGTGGTTTAGGTGTGGTTTGAAGGGCAGCACAACATGGTGGGCCAAAGGGCCTGTATTGTGCTGTATTGTTCTATGGTTCTATGGTTCACAGTCCCCGTTCCAGGAAACAGCACACAATGCAGCCGAACTGTATTTAAACAGCACCTGTCACATCCCAAAGCTTTTACGACCAATTAAGTATTTTCAAAGTGTAGCGATTGTTGAGGGAACAGCACAGCAAATGTTCACACAGCAAGATCCCATAAACGGCAGCATGGCGATGACCAGATAATCATGTTAAAGTTGAGGGGTGGGGAGATTGCCTCTGCTCCTGGGATCTATCCCCGAGAGAGCAGAACTTGCCTTGATTTAACATCTCATTGGAATAGCATCGCCCACCTCGAGTCCAGTGCTCCCTCAGTACTGACCAGACAGATTCCTCGTGGGGCTTGTACCCTTTTCTAATCGGTGGGATTTATATGTGGCAGTTTTTGTAGGAGGGGGAGGATGCAAACGTCCGTAATGTTTGTAAATAATCCATAATGGATGGGTTTTTGATTGGTCAGGGGGTTAAGGGTTATGGGGAGAAGGCAGGAGAATGAGGTCGAGAGAAAAAAGTCAACCATGATTGAATGTTGGAGCAGATTCGATGGGCTGAATGGCCTAATTCTGCTCCTTTATGGTAATGTTGTGTGGGAGTTCGTACACCATGCCTTGTGTCATACAGATTTTATTGGATTATTATTTGGGGGGGGTGGTTCAAACCCCTACCTACCCTTTTATGTGCCTGACTTGAACACATAGCGTCTACACACACACACACACACACACACACACACACACACACACACACACACACACACACACGTGCCTGCCTTTATTTCAGAGACCACAGTCTGGGGTTCAGTCCTGAAATCACTGCTTAGTGGCCATCACAGGCTGAGGCTGCTACAGATCACGGAGGATGCTGTCAGCAGCAGTTACTCAGCAGTGCCACCTAACCCATCGCCAGCCTGGAAACAGGGCACAGAGAGACGGCTACAGACTGCGGCTGATTGCTTGGGCCCCTGTTTGTTTTTTTGTTGTTGTTTGCCTCTCTGAGACCCAGGTCTCAGCGAACGGGCTGGCAGAGGTTGCAGAGACGCTGTAGGGTAACTAATGTATTTGAACTGATGTGGGGTGCAGGTGGTACGAGGGCTGGTTTGCCGAAGCTAATCAGGTTTGCCAGTGCCATCTGTCCCTGCCAGAACATCTGCTGTGAAGGTGACCCTGTCACCCTTTGTTAAAGTTACGAGTTTGGCATCTATATCAGTGACACCAGTTAATGTGGAGTGAGGGGAGAGTGTGTGGGGGGGGGGGGGGGGGGGTTGAGTTCTGCGGTGAGGAGGGGGTTTGCTGGTGAGGGGAGTGAGAGCAGGCAACAGCACCGAGCTTTTGAACAATGCCTCAGCTGTGCAAGTGATAAATGAGACTAATTTAATCCCAATAATGTACTACTTTACGTTTGCCAAAGGTTCTTTCAGGGACTGCCTTGTTACAGCAGTCGGCTCCAGATTTTTTTAGAAGTTTCTGGATGAATTCCACACAGATGGCAACCCTCGAGTTTTTTTGTTTTTTTTTCTTCCACCAGCTCCAAGAGCAGAGGTACATGGGTAATGTGTGTCAGCGCATCTGTGTGTGTGTGGAGACACTGGTCTGGTGCACCTGTCTCCTGTGTGTGTGTGTGTGTGTGTGTGTGTGTGTGTTCTTGTTTGTGCGTGCACATGTGTCTGTGTCTGCGTGTGTGTATCTGTGTGTATCTACTTGTGTGTGTGTGCATGCATGTGTGTGAGCTTGTGTGTGTGTCTGAGAGAGAGAGAGACTGTGCATGTGTATACATCTCTTGTGTACTATCTCTCTCTCTGACTGTGTAGCTCTCCGTGTCTGTGTATGATCTAATAGTTTCTGTTTGTGTCTTTGTCTGTGTTGATGTGTTTGCAGGGTGACCAGGACTGGGAACTGGATATTCCAGGCTAGACAAAGTACCAAAGGAGCAGGTCAAATGGGAAAGGAGTCGGGGTAACGTTAATCAAGGAAGGTCGCAGAGGCATGCTGTGTTGTGGTACACAGGCAGTGGATAGTGATGTAGAATCGGTATGGGTGGACACGTTGAAGATTGGGAGTGAAGACAGGGGTGGGAGTGGTCTATAGGTCCCCAAAGAGTGGCCTCTCAATGGGGTGGAGCAAAGATTGGGAACCATCAAGGGCATGTATGAAAGGAACTGGATTTATCGTGGGAGATTTTAATCTGCACCTTGATTGGACAAACCAAACTGGCAAAGGTATCATGGGAGAAGATTTGTGGAGTGCCTCAGGATTGCTTCTTCGAGTAGTATGTTATAGGACCTACCCGGGAACGGGCCTTTTTAGATTTGGTCATGTGTGATGAGAAGGGATTAATAAGAAATCTCGTAGTTAAGGATCCCTCAGGAAATAGTGGCCATGACATGGTAGAATTTCAGATCTAGTCTGAGGGTGAGCACCCCAGTCCAAAGCTGAATTTGAATGGCCCACATTCAAGAGCTTTAAATGGTTGAAGAGATAGTGGACCCATTGGGTGAAGTTCTTCAAACCTGGTATAGTATAGGTGAATGTGGCTCCCTCATTCAAGCGAGGAGGAAGACACATGTCAGGATACTATAGGCCGATTAGTTTAACATCAACGATCAAAGAAGAAATAGCTAATCTTTAGGACACTGGATATAATCAAACCATCTGAACATGGTGTTATGAAAGGCAAATCATGCTGGACGTTTGCTTGAGCTGTTTGAGGATGTGACAGGGAGAATGTTCAGAGGGGACCTGTACATGTGGTGTGCTGGAATTCCAAACGGCATTTGACAATGTACAACATAAAAGTTTGGCACATACGTTAAGAGTTTGTGGTACTGAGGAAGTGTGTCAGCACGGATTGAAGATTAATGTTCAGGTAGAAAGCAGAGTTGGAATAAACGGGTCCTTTCCAGGTTGGAAGGATGTAACCAGTGAAGTACCCCAGAGATCGGGTCTTAGCCCTCAGTTGTTGAGAATTTAGATTAATGACCCGGAGGAGGGACTGAAATGTAAGGTTTCCAAGTTTGCAGGTGACATGAAAATAGATGGAAGCTCATGTTGTGCTGGGGATATTGTGATTCTGTAACGAGATATAGGTAGAGAGTGACTGGGCAAAAACCTGGCAAATGGAGTTTAATGTGGGGAAGTGTGAGGTCATGCACTTCGGTAAGAGGAATCAAAAGGTGGATTATTGTCTAAATGGAGAGAGACTGTGAGTGAGTGAAGTTCAGAGGGATCTAGAGGTATTCCAGTGCATGAATCACAAAGTGTTACCAGACAAATGCAGCAAGGCCTGGTATGGGAGCTCCAGTGCACAGGAACACAAGAGGCTACAGAGAGTGGTGGGATCAGCCAGTTCCATCACGGGTACAGCTCTCCCCACCACCACCGAGGACACCTACAAGAGGCCATGTCTCAGGAAGGTGACATCCATCATCAAGGACCCCCACCATCCGGGCCATGCCCTCTTCTCGATGCTGCCATCAGGCAGGAGGTACAGGAGCCTGAAGACCCACACCTCAAGGTTCAACAACAGCTTCTTCCCCACTGCTGTCAGGTTCTTGAACCCACCTGAAAAACCCCAACACTACCTCGGACTACGTTTTCTTCTCTCTCAACTTGCACTGTTTGTTTTGTCGTATAGGTTATGTATAACTTATGTTAATTTAAGTTCATGTTAACTTATGTTTATCCTCGTCTCGTAATGCACTGTGCTGCTGCTGCAGAAAGCTAACTTCCATGGCATTTATACCCGGGGCGTGTCTGCCCATGACAATAAAATTGAAACTTGAATTAGTTAAGAAGGCAAGCAGCATAATGGCCTTTATTGCAAAGGGTGCTGGTGCACTCACACCTGGAGTACTGCACAGTTTTAGTCCCTTTGCCTCAGAAAGGATACAGTACCACTGGGGGCAGTCCGATGGAGATTCACCAGGCTAATTTCTGGGATGAGAGGGTTGTCCTGGGATGAGACCCTGGGCAGGTTGGGCCTGTGTTCCTTGGAGTTTAGAAGTATGAGAGGTGAACATCTTGAAACATATAAGATCCTGAGGGGGCTTGACAGGGCCGATATTGAGATGTTTTCACTCGTGGGAGAGTCACAAACAAGGGCACATAGTTTCAAGATAAGGGGCTGATCATTGAAAACTGAGGCGTGAGGAAATTCCTTCTTGCGGAGAGTAGTGAATCTTTGGAATTCTCTGCCATGGAGCTGTGGAGACCAGTAGAAGTATTTAAGGCGGATGTAGATAAATGTTTGAAAGTTCAGGGCGGTGAGGACTGTGGGGACACAGAAGAGGAGTTGAGGCCTGGGGCAGGTCAGCCATTGCATGGTGGGGAGGCTTGAGGGTCCGAATGGCCTATTCCTGCTCCTAATTTCTTGGGTTCTTGTCCCTCCATTTGTTTGTGTGTGTGTGTGTGTGTGTGTGTGTGTGTGTGTGTGTGTCCGTGCGTGCAAGCACATGCTTTTCTCCAGCTGTCCATGTGTCATTCTTTGTATGTCTGTTTGTGTGTTTCTTGTGTGTATCTGTGTGCACATGTGTGTGCCACTCAGCATGTGTCATTTCCTGTGTGTCTCTCTGTTTGCCTTTATCTGCATGATTGTGTCTCATTCTGTGTGTTACATCAGTCTGTCTTGTTTGTCATTTGTGTGTATGTGTGTAAATCTTTGATGTGTGTTTCTGTCTGTCTGTCATTCCTGTGTGTGTGTGCACATGAGTGTGTGCAGGAGTGTGCACACATGCAAGCGTGTGCACGAGTATGTGTGTGCAGGAGTGTGCACGTGCACGAGTGTGTGTGCATGGGTATGCATGCACGTGAGTGTGTCTGTGCATGGGTGTGGGTGTGTGCGTGCGTGAGTATGTGTGTGCGCCTGTGCATGTATGTGTCTGTCATTCCCTTTGGCCCATGTTGTCTGTACTGAGCACTATTATATTTAAACTAATAAACTGGAAACTAATTTACTGTTAAAATGAATGAGATTGTTGGGAGCTGAAGAGGAGCAGGGCAGCGCACGGGGGCCCGGAAGGAACCCCGTGGCCTCCCACTGCCCTCCCCTCACTCCCCCTCCCCCTGGCCCCAAGGTTTAGGCTGGAGAATTATCCAGGAAGCCCACGGAGACCAGTGTCACCTGACGGGATGAACCTTGACTCCCCAACTGCCAGCCCCCTACGTTCCAATATTTTCATAACAACAAAGATGTTACTTTCTTCACTGAAGAAAATGACGTTAGCTTTGAGCCCCTCCGTCGGTACAGCTCTGCATCAGCTCTGCCAACTGTAGGAGTTGTAGATTCATCAACATCAGGCCTCCATCTCCGCCAATCCCAGCGCCGGCCATCTGCCCAGCCAATCCAGAGCCCTGGCAGACCCCACGACTGAACCAATCACGTCCCTGCTCTGGAGCACTGAGCTGTGGTGAACCAAGCTATGTGGATTGGAAAGAAGGACGCTGCTGAGTCTGGTAAGACACTCCACAGAAATGGCTTAATGACACGTTTCAAATGTTTTAAACATTTATACAGTTTAAACAGAAACAACTGTGCCTAATAACTTTGGAAATTACTGCAATTAATATGAATCAATGTAACTTACTGCACTTTTGTCCATCCTGTCCGCAGCTCAACAGCAGAGTTCACTGTGCATCACACGATTGAGGTAGTGCCTTACCCGTGTGAAAATCAAACAAACCCTCCACCTTTAAAGAGGGGATACTTAAAATGGAATAGGGCATTGTTTTTGGAAGATTGGGGAATTGAGGGCTGAGGGGAACTGGCACAGTAGAGGAGTTGAGGCCGGGGTAGATCAGCCATGGTGGGACAGGTTTGAGGGGTCGAGTGGCCTCCTTCTGCTCCTAGTTTCTAATGTTGTTATGAAGATGCTGGAAATCTGAAATAAAAACTGAAATGACCTGAAACGTTAACTCTGTTTCTCTCTCCACAGGTGCTGCCCGACCTGCCCAAGAGTGTTCTCTCTGATTATTATCAGTTCCCATGGGCTCCAGGCTGATCACCCCAACCTTGGCTGGTGTGCCTCCCTTTATTTGAGGGGGTTGAGGATGGATGGTGTTGTGGGGAGGAGCCTCCTTGTGCGAGGCTGGTGAACGTCAAGCCCGCTCACTGCCTGAACAGTTCGGTGAAAGACGCTCTTTGGTCTGCCCGAAACTTGTTGGTCTTCCAGCACTGCGAGATGTCCGTAGGGGAATGCTGCCGGCTGGCACATTCCAGGCTGCAGGAGTACGTGCTGAGGGACGCACTGAAGCTGGGTGCAGCCAACGCAAAGGCTCGGTGGGGAAGGACTACAGTTTAGGGTTCTTCTGCCACTGGAGAGGGAGGGGCGGGGACAGGAGAGAAAGCCCCTAAATATTGTAAATATGGGACCAGGTAGCTTCCAGGGAGCCACACGTGTGGCATCGGTGTTGTTTTCTATATAAAAAGGTAACACTAACGAATGATCTGTACAAGAATGTAAAGGTTTGCACTGTTTTGTAATTGTATATAGTTTGTCTTTTATTATGAATAAAGTTTATTTTGTAGAAAATTTTTTTTGGTTGGGCCAGCAGCTCAGAGCTGGAACATCCAGGACACAAATTCCATCGAGAGGACATTGATGTAGCAGGTGTGGGCAATAACATGATTGCAACAGAACTGAGAAATGGAAAGGGTCCCTGTACACATAGTGGGCTTAAAAACACCGGCCCTGAATGCTGCTAAACTTGGCCATGGTGATGTGTTATCTGAACAAGGACATGGCAGCTGTTCGTTCGCCAGGAGTGGATGGAACTGGAGACCCTTTAACTCTTCACATTAGATCCACCACTCGATGGCATCACATCTAACCTATGGCATAACCCTTGACCTTCACCTGTGTGATATCGCTTGGTAAATTTGGTTAACAGATCTGCCTCATCTGGTGACGATGCTACAACCCGGTAGAGTGTAGCTGATTGGGTAATCCTCCCTGCCCACACTGTACACGTGATAGAATTGATTCTATCCATAGAAACTATATTAGCTATCCTCCACTAACTGCATCTTTCTGGAGAATTTGCCCTGCTTTTATTGGGAGAAACAACTGTAGTTTTTGTTTTATTCTATTCTTTAAATCATTTTTTGAATAACTTGATTTTGCATGTCGCACAATAGACTTGGTTTGATTCCCACCTCCAGGTCATTGCCTGGGAAAGTTTTAACAATAAATGTCCTTTAATAAAAGAAATCTATCAATTTAGATTGAAAATCAATAATTGTACTGGCACCAATGCCTGTTTGCAGAGAGAGTCCAGATGTCTACTGCTGACATCCAGAGTGGCGTTTACTTCTGTATGTCACATCCAATCCCTTCAGTGGTGGGGTCCACACTCCCAGGAGGGTTATTCCTCACTATTACCACTGCTTTTCCTGAAATCTGTCACACCTCTTGCAGTATCCATTATCTATGCTATTCCCCCCGTCCCACCCTCCCAACATCTTCTTCCCTCCCTCCCTCTCTTTTTCTCTCTCTTGCCTTCCCTTCCTCTCTTTCACTCCCTCCCTCTTTCTCTCCCTCTCCCTCCTTCTCTCACTTTCTGCACCTTCTCTTTCTCCCCCTCTCTCTACCCCCTCTTTTCTCTCTCCATCTCTTTCTTCCTCATTCTTTCCCTCTGCTTTCTGTCTGTCTCGCTCTATCTCTCGATCTCCCTCTTCTCCAGCTTTCTCGCCCTCTTTCTCTCCCCTCCCCTCTCTCTCTGACTCCCACATTTCAGTAGATCATGGGTGGTGAGTTGCTCACATGTTGAGGCCAATTCCCCAGTGCGGAACTGGGGGAAGGGGCACCTTGTCACAGGAGCTGTCTCTGGGATGAGATCTTCAGCTGATCCTCTCTGTCCCTTCAGATGGATGTTAAAGGTCTTCCAGGACTATTTTGAGGAGGAGCAGGGGAATTCTCCTGAATTTCCTGGTAACACCAATGCACATAGATTATCTGAGCATTATCAATTGCCATTGGTGGGAGCTTGCTGTGTACAAAATATCTGTCATGTTTCCTTCACTACAGTTCCAAAGTATTGCATCTTCTGTAAGGTGCTTTGAGCTATCCTGAGCAGCTGAAAGTGTCACATAGATCCAAGTCCTTCTGTGTTTTTGAATCCTAATGACGGACAATTGACAGGTCTGTTGGCTGAAGTAGACAGCACCAAGGGGCTGAATGGCCACATGTCAATGTGAGTGGACCTGAACTCCAGCAGGGAGTCACCTGGTGGAGGCTGCGATATTGTCAGGTGGGACGGGGAATGGAGGGGAGATGAGGCTTGGTCAGATACTTGGATGGGACTTTACATTTCCAGTTGACCCATCACCAGGACCAGGGGTGATAGTGTACCAGGTTTTAAACTTAGACATGACTTTGAGATAGGTAAGTGGTGTTTGGGAGTTGGAGGGTGGTCCCAGGCTAGATCCAGAGTGACGCCTGTGATAATGAGTGTGAACTATGTTGTGGTCTTTGAGTGAGTTGAACTTTGGGTTGAACAGTTCCCAAGTACCTTAAGATGAACTCTTGACCTCACAATCCACCTCGTTATGGCCTTGCACCTTATTGTCTGCCTGCACTGCACTTTCTCTGTAACTGTAACACGTTATTCTGCATTCTGTTACTGTTTTCCCTTGTTCTACCTCAATGCACTGATGTGATGAAATGATCCGTTTGGATGGCAGCAGAACAAAGTTTTCCACTGTACCTCGGTACGTGTGACAACAATAAACCAATTACCAACTTGCCATCTGAGATTGAAGAACCGCATTGGATTTAGAAATGACCGATGCATGTGGGAACATCCAGTCAGTTTCCCAAGGGTGAGTTCTGATGATCTCCTGACTTTCATCAATAAACAGGAGCACTAGGAACATGGGGGAGGCCAATCAGCCCCTCTGGCAGGTTCCAACACAGCTGAAACACAGTTGGCCTACACCTTAACTCCATTTGCCTAACGCAGCTCCACATCTTCAATGTCCTCACGCAACCAAAGGCTCTCAGTCTCAGGAGTGAAATTCCCATTTAACTCTCATCTTCAAATAGAGAAGAGAGATCAAATTCCACTGCTCCACCTGTGAAGAAGGACTTCTGAGAACATGCTGAACAGCTTGGCTCCAGTTTTAAGGCCATCTGCCCTTGTCCTGAACTCATTCACCAGAGGAAGGATATCCTTATCTACCTTATCACCTCCTTAGATCAGCGCATAGATGCAACCACAGGGAAGGTGTGCCAGGTTAAGGAGGTTCAGCATGTTGCCAAACACTCTAATAAACTTCTACAGATGTATTGTCAGAAGTATCCTGACTGATTGCATCATGATCTGGTACGGCAATTTGAATACACAGGGATGTCAGAAGCTGCAGAGAGTAGTGGACTCAGCCCAATACATCACGGGCACATCCCTGCCCACCATCGAAAGTACATGACACACTGCCTCAAGAAGGCAACACCTTATCATCGGAGATCCCCACCATCCGGGCCATGCCATCTTCTCACAGCTCCCATTGGGCAGGAGGTACAGAAGCCTGAAGTCCCACACCATCAGGTTCAGGAACAGCTACTTCCCTTCAACCATTCAGTTCTTGAACCAACCTGAACAACCATAGTCTCTACCTCAGCAGAGCAACACCATGACCACTTTGCACAACAGTGGACTTCTATTTGTTCTAGTTGTGTTCTTCAGAATCAGAATCAGAATCAGATTTATTATCACTGACAGATGACATGAAATTTGTTGTTCTGCGGCAGCAGTACAGTGCAAAGACATAAAAATCTATAAGTTACAAAAATAAATAAGTAGTGCAAAAAAAAGGAGTAATGAGGTCGTGTTCCTGGCTTCATTGATCGTTAAGAAATCTGTGGCGGAGGGGAAGAAGCTGTTCCTCAATCATTGAGTGTGGGTCTTCAGGCTCCCGTACCTCCTCCCCGATGGTAGTAATGAGAAGAGGGCATGTCCTGGGTGTTGAGGATCCTCAGTGATGGATGCTGCCTTTTTGAGGCACCACCTCTTGAAGATGTCGTCGATGATGGGTAGGGTTGTGCCTGTGATGGAGCTGGCTGAGTCTACAATCCTCTGTGATCCTGTGCATTGGAGCCTCCATACCAGGCTGTGATGTAACCGGTCAGAATATTTTCCACCGTGTATCTATAGAGATTTGTAAGGGTCTTTGGTGACATACCAAAGACTTTCTTGTATAATTTTGTATAATTTGTTTAATTTATGTTTTTCTTGTGAATGCTGCTTATCTGATGCTCTGTGCCTGTGATGCTGCTGCAAGTAAGTTTTTCATTGTACCTGTGCACACATGGACTTGTGCATCTGACAATAAACTCGACTTTGATTTCAAGCCTCACAACTTAGTTTGTGACAACCTTCTCCGCTGGAAAGAATACGCAGAGTTCGTTATAAATCACAACAAATACGATAGATCCTGGTAACCTCGAAATACACAGCGGTCCAGGCAGCGTCTGAGGAGAGAGGAAGAGGGTTAGTTCCGCTGGACAAATCAAAAAGCTGCAGATGCTGCAAATCTGAAAGGAAAAACATTTCAGGCTGAAACCTTTCAGTAGAACTGGGAAAAGCTGCAGATAAGTGGGGTTTTAGATGCAGGGAAAGGGGAGGAAGAGGAGAGAGGTCAGTAATTGTGGGGAAAGCAGGAGAGATTGAAGGGCAAAAGTAAGGGGGTAGAGCTGGGCAAGAGAGGGGACAATGTGGAGGAATCAGCAACAGGAAAGTAGAGTCAGTATTTTATAAAATCAGTTTGAGGACAGAATCTCCGTCAGAACTGGAAAAGTGAGAAAGTAAATTATAGAGGAGGGTGGAGTGGAGGGAAGGGGGGGGGGGTGCAGACCAAAATTATCCAGGTTAAAATTACTGGATAGATTAAAATTACCAGTAGCTAGAAACAAAAGGGAAAAGAAACAAACTGAAATGGAAATATCTTGGGGGGGTTGGGACGGGGGAGAAATGTCTGGTTACCTGAAGTTGTTGAATTCATCATTTAGCCCTGGGGCCAGTGATGTGCCCAGATGGACGGTGAAGTTCTGGTTCCCTGACTTACGTTGAGGTGCTTGGAAATGGATGTGTAATCGTTACACTTACCCAAGGGGAACACTGCAAATCTGAAATGTAAAACAGAGAATATTGGAAATGCTGATTCCTAAAAGTGTTGGACCCACATAAGGCTGGGTCTTCCACTTGTTTCTCCCTCCACAGACGCTGCCTGACCTGCTGAGTGTTTCCAGCATTTTCTGTTTTTACTTCAGATTTTCAGTACTTTTGATTACTTGATTTTCAAATTTTTATATAAAGTGCTCAGTGAATTGTGACCACAGCCCAGCCCATCACACAAAGCAGCCTCCCCTCCACAGACTCTGTGTCACTTCCCGCTGCCTCCAGAAAGCAGCCAACATTGTCAAGGACCCCTCCCATCCTGGTCATTCTCTCTTCTCCCCCCTTCCATCGGGCAGAAGATACAAAAGCTTGAGAACATGTACCACCTGGCTCAAGGACAGCTTCTACTCCACTGTTATCAGACTCTAGAATGGGCCTTATAGGCTAAAGGAGAACTCTTGACCTCACAATCTACCTCATTGTGGCCCTTGCACATTATTGTCTGCCTGCACTGCACTTTCTCTGTAACTGCAACACTATATTCTGCATTCTTTTTTTTCCCTTTTGTACTACTTCGATGTACTTATGAATGGAATGATCTGTCTGGATGGCACGCAAACAAAGCTTTTCACTGTATCTTCATGTGACAATAATAAACCAATTACCAGTTGGAAGATAAGGACCTGACACTCGAACTTACTGTGAGCTTCACTGGGGCAGTGCAAAGGCCAAGGACAGAGAGGTGTCAGAGTGGGAGTGGGATAGGAAAATTCGTCCCCTGAATCGGATGCACAAACTAAAGCTGAGCTGTTCAGAAAACCAGCACCAAAGCCACAGGGACAGCGATCCAAATCCAAATCACCAACAATGGATTCATTATCCCATTGTAACGGACTCCAAAGCAAAAAAGTGCAGCTGGTGGAAATCTGAGATAATAAAGGAATGCTGTAGATGCTCTATAGGTCAGACAGCATCTGTGGAGAGAGACTTGTTTCAGCCACCAAACTGGGAAAGGTTAAAAATTACACAAGTTTGAGGTTACAGGGAAAGGGGAGGGGTGAAGGGAGTGGAAGAGGAGACCTGAGCCAGTGTGGAAGCCAGGAGTGAGTCAGCGAGGCAAGTAATGGGGCTGCCTGGGACTGAGGTGTGTCAGAGCAAGGTGTGACCTGCAGGAGAGGAGTGTCAGAAGCACAGAACGCTGGAACCATAGAACCATAGAACCATACAGCACAAAACAGGCCCTTCGGCCCACCATGTTGTGCCGTCCATCAAACCACCCTCACACTATCTAAACCTTTCCTCCTGCATATCCCTCTATCTCACATTCCTCCATGTACCTATCCAACAAACCCTTGAACCCGTCCAATGTATCTGCCTCCACCATCACCCCAGGCAGTGCATTCCATGCACCAACCACTCTCTGGGTGAAAAACCTTCCCCTGACATCTCCCCTGAACCTCCCACCCATAACCTTAAAGCCATGCCCTCTCATCTTGAGCATTGGTGCCCTGGGAAGGAGGCGCTGGCTGTCTATCTATTCCTTTCAATATTTTATATACCTCTATCATGTCTCCCCTCATCCTCCTCCTTTCCAGTGAATAAAGCCCTAGCACCTTAAGCCTCTCCTCATATTCCATACGCTCTAATCCAGGCAGCATCCTGGTAAATTTCCTCTGCACCCTCTCCAACGCCTCCACATCCTTCCTACAATGCGGCGACCAGAACTGAACACAATACTCTAAGTGTGGTCTAACTAGAGTTTTGTAAAGCTGCATCATCACTTCGCGGCTCTTAAACTCAATCCCACAATTTATGAAAGCTAACATCCCATAGGCCTTCTTAACTGCTCTATCCACCTGTGAGGCAACTTTCAGTGATCTGTGAATATGAACCCCCAGATCCCTCTGCTCCTCTACACTGCCAAGTATCTTGCCATTTACTCTGTGAGGTTAAAGAATGGACCAACAGGTTCCAGTTCAAAAATACTGAAAATGAGTTTAAATAGATACAGAAAGTGCTGGAAACACTCAACAGGTCAGGCAGCATCTGTGGAGAGAAACAGTGTTGATCTAGCCTGAAACATTATCTCTGCTTCCATCATCTCCATAGACACTGCCTGACCTACTGAGAGTTTCCAGCATTTTCTGGTTTTATTTAAACAGCATCTGCAGCTTTTTTGATCTTGAATTTGGAATGACCAATTATTTGAAATCGTTGGATTCAATATTGAAACATGTTTCCGATTTACTTCAGATTTCTAGCATATGCAGAATTTTGCTTTTCCTTTACCACACTGTGTCCTGAAGAATAGTTTCGACCTGAAACGTGGACTGTCCATTTCCCTCCATAGATGCTGCCTGACCCGCTGAGCTCCTCCGGCAGTTTGTGTGTTGCTCCAGATTACAGCATTTGCAGTCTCTCTTGTGCCTCATTGTGTTTAGTGGGATTGTACTGTGCACACATTGGATTCTGCATTTTCTACATTAAGAAGAGTGACTACCCTACAAAGTGACTGAGATGTCCTCTGGGATGTCCCAGGGTTGTGAACAGCACTATAGAACTGCCAGTATTTCCCACTTCTCCCCTTGAGCGGTGTCGGCTGGTGATGGGATGGTGGGGGTGTGTGCGGTGGGAGGGGCAGTGGAGTGAGAAAATGTGCCCACTAGAGGGTGCAATGATCAAGAAAGTCACCAGCCCAGCTCTCTCCCCTCCTTCCACTCCCAGACAGTCGTCACCTCACAGACCTTCCCTGTCCCTTCCTGACAGAATCAAACCCCACGCCCCGAAGTCACAGTAACTTTCACAAGTTCCTCAGTCCGGGGACTTGCATCATGTGAATTTCCTTTCTCCAGTTCTGTGTTGAACTGATTTTATCAAATTCCAATATCAGTGTGAGAATAATTTCCCTCCTGATCCTGTTCCTGGCTCTGGTTGGGAGTAGATGTTCTTTGAAAATTTTACCTCAGACTTTCCCAAGATTATTATTGTTTTAGCCAGCCTTTGCTTGGGGACAGATCTTTACACCCTAGGGAGAAGAACAACAGTTTTTATTTTGGAGATTAGTAGAAACTATATAAAAAAAATTAAGTTCTGTCATTGGGTGGATAACTCAGTCACATATGTAAAGTTTGCCTTTTTGTTATTGTACTCGAAAAGGTTTGAGAGGGGAAGCCTAACTGAGGTGTATTAAAATTATGAGGAAAGTAGATAAACAACTCTATAGCACTGCTGTGGCTAATCCCTGTGTGATCTGGAAGCAGACACAATAGTAAGATAAAATAGGTAAGATAAGATTTCTTTATTAGTCACATGTACATCAAAACACACAGTGAAATGCACCATTTTTGCACAGAGTGTTCTGGGGGCAGCCCGCAAGTGTTGCCACACTTCCGGCGCCAACATAGCATGCCCACAACTTCCTAACCTGTACGCCTTTGGAATGTGGGAGGAAACCGGAGCACCCGGAGGAAACCGACGCAGTCATGGAGAGAACGTACAAATTCCTTACAGACAGTGGCGGGAATTGAACCCGGGTCACTGGCACTGTAAAGCATTATGCTAACCGCTACACACTTAAGAGGCATTTAGACAGACACATGAATATGCAGGGATGGAGGGATATGGACCATGTGCAGGCAGATGGGATTAGTTTCATTTGGCATCCTGGTTGGCAGAGACATGCTGGGCCGAAGGGCCTGTTCCTGTGCAGTACTGTTCCATGTTCTATGTTCTATCTCTGAGAATGAGTGTCTCACGTCTGAGTTCAATGCTGTCCTCTGTTATTTTTCTGTGTGGCTCAGTGGTGCAGCTGGTTGAGCCACTGCCTCACATCTCCAGCGTCCCCAGTTCAATCCTGAGCCCGGGTGCTGTGTGTGTGGAGTCTCAATGTTCTCTCCGTTGCCGTGTGGGCTTCCACCGGGTGCTCCAGTTTCCGAAGATGTGCAAGCCGGCAGGTTAAGTGGCCACTGTAAATTTCCCCAAGTGTGTAGGTGAGGGGTAGAATCTGTGGGGAGTCGATCGGAATGTGCGGAGAATAAAATGGGACTGGTGTAAGTGGGTGTTGATGGTCGCACGGACTTGATGGGCCGAAGGGCCTGTTTTCAGGCTGTATAGTTCTACAACTCTATGTCTTCTTAACTATACCCGATCGCAATCACTCCATTATTCGTGGCCATGCCTACAGTTACCAAGAGTAAACTCTGGACTCCCTCCCTGAACCTTTCTGTCCCTCCTCCTCTGATCCTCCATGAAGCCCACCTCTTAGACCAAGTTTTGGCCATCTGCCCTGATCTTTCCCAATTATCCTTGGAGTCAAACCCTATCCTTTAAACTGTAATAAAAAACAGAAAACGCTGGTCACCGCTGATCAGACAGCATCAATGGAAAGAGGAACTGTTAATGTTCCAGGTTGGAGACCCACCATCAGTGCCTTGTCAAGGTTGAGACTAAACTAGTCCAGCTCTGGTGGATGTAGGAGTCAGCAGAGCAGGGATCACCACTGTAGTCCTATCTACCCTTCAATCCACTAAACCAGATAACCCTGTCCTCAGCACATCGCTGAATGTGGGAGACTGGCTGCTGTGTTTCCTCCATTACAGGATGATTGTACTTCAAAACTCTTTGGAGAGGAGGACGATGAGAGGTGAGCTGATAGAGGTGTACAAGATGATAAGAGGCATAGATCGAGTGGACAGTCAGAGACTTTTTCCCAGTGCGACAAGTGTTCCTGAACATCCTCGATGTTCCACTTGTGAGGAATGTTTTACTAAGTTTTCAGAAAATTTGCTGCTTTGTGATCTAATGATAACTGACTAGTCTTTGAATGTAGGTCTATTATTGGCTTGGAAAGAGCAGATTTAAAGATTGGAGCCATGTCTTCAATGTCTTCGTCAGAAGCAGGGTGATGGGATACCACTCTAGGATGCCTTACACCACTTTTGCTCATGAATTGTACAAGTTCTCCTGAACATTGTTTCTGGAAGCACACGAAGGGGCAAAGAAACTGTGCAATGTTCCTGAAATACTGCAGATGCTGGAAATCTGGAATAAAAACAAAAATTGCTGGAAACACTCAGCAGGTCAGGCAGCATCCGCGGAGAGAGAAACAGAGTCAATGTTTCATTTTGAAGTGTTATCTCTGTTCCTCTTTCCATGGATGCTGCTTGACTTGCTGAGCATTTCCAGTATTTTCTGTTTTTATTTCACTACTTCATGAGGTAACTGAGAAGGCTAACATGAGGGGACATAATTTTAATGTGACTGGAGGAAGGTATAAGGGGGGATGTCAGGGGTAAGTCTGTTTACCACAGAGAATGGTGGGTGCGTGGAAACGAAACTGCCAGCGAGAGGGCGAAGATACATTAGGGACATTTAAGAGACTCTTAGATAGACACATGAATGATAGAAAAATGGAGGGTTATGTGGGAGGGAAGGGTTAGATAGATCTTAGAGCAGGATAAAATGTTGGCACAAATTGTGGGCCGAAGGGCCTGTACTGTGCTGTAGTTTTCTATGTTCTATGTTTTAAGACTGATGAGGGCAGGGCAGCAGACATTGCCTATATGGACTTTATTGATAAGGTCCTGCACAGTAGGCTGGTCCACAAGGTTAAGACACATAGGATCCAAGGTGAGCTGGCTAATTGGATCCAAAACTAGCTTGGTGCTAGGAGCCAGAGGATGGTGGAGGGATGCTTTTCTGATTGGAAGTCTGTGACCAGTGGTGTACCACAGGGATTGGTGCTGAGACCTTTGTTGTTTGTGATATATATTAACGACTTGGATTGAATCTAGGATAGATAAGGTGGATAGAATCAAAAACAAGAGGCAATAGGTTTAAGGTGAGAGGAAGGAGGTTTAAAGGGGACCTGAGGGGTAAGTTTTTTACACAGAGAGTGGTTGATATCTGGAACTCACGGCCACAGGAGGTGGTGGAGTCAGACACAATCACTGTGTTTAAGAGATAGACAAGCACTTGAATAGGCAAGGTATAGAAGGATAGGGACCTAATGTGGGTAAATGGGTTAGTGTAGATGGGCAAAAAGGTCGGCATGGACATGATGGGCTGAATGGCCTGTGTCTGTGGCAGACTCTACGACTCTATTTCAGATTTCCGATATCTGCACCTTTTAAATGTTTACCTGCAGTGAGATTTAGGCTGGTTTCTTCTGCTGTCAGTGCTACCTGAGTGATCACCATGGCCCCTCCATGACCAGTGAAGGGCTGTCTACCTTTTTGTCCATAACTCACTTCTGCAGATATCCGTTGACTACTTTGGCCACGACGCTCATGTAACTCTCAACCCTGTTCACCGACAACACAGTTTGACACACCAACCAACTGCCAAACAGGTTTTAGTCAGCAGTTTACTGTGAATACATCCATTCTTCAGCACACACACAAAATGGTCATGCAATGATCCCCCTAGAGATTTCCAGATGACAGTGTTATAAAAGCTTTGCTAATGATATAATAATCTCACCTCTGTCCTGATAGAGAAGCTTTGTTCCAATTGCCAGTGGTGTTCCAACATTGTCAAAGTGCCTTTCAGCCTTTAGCTTTGCAGGGATTTCATCAACCTCAGGGCCTGATTCAGTCCAAAAGCCTGTACTTTATCTCTCCTGTGCTGTTGGGTTCCTGTCTGGATTTCCAGGGCCATTCGCAATGTTGTTTGCGGTGAGAAACATCTCTCGCATTCCACACGTTCACTGAGATCTTTGGTCATGACGTGACCACTCTTGTCCAACGGTTCCTCTGACAGGCCCACCTCAAAATGGCAGTTCAATCAAATGTACGCCCTCTCCCCTCCCTCTCTACCTAATCCAGTCCTAGGCTCCACCCTCTTCCATGGGCCTTGAAATAATAAAACATTTTTTTACTCTTGGCAAGTAAGTAGAACCAACATGTCCTTCCACTGATTGGCAGGTTTGCCTTCCAAGGAATAATGTCCCCTTAGAAATCCATAATCATATCTCACCCACTGCCAGCTGGGAGATTTTCCACTACACACCACACGTGTGTGCGTAGACAATGGCTCCAGCTCCAGTCTGCTCAGAGCCGCAGATTATTCCTCCAGCTAACACAATTGTTCCTTTGGAGCATGGCAGGGTTCCTTGGATACATTGTGCTGTGGTGGTCACTGTTGGGCACCTTTAAACTACAGTGTTGGGGTGGGGGAGGTTTAAGAAGAGAAGAGTAAGAGGCTCCATCCTTGGGTTCTTCCCCCATCACCACCATTACACTGAGAGGCAAACCCCTCCAATACCTTCGCCTCTTGAAGCCAAAGTGTCCCCAAGTGTGAAGTGCCCTCAACCCCTTAATTTCCATCTCCTGCCCCACATCCCAACCCTGCACGGTGCATGTCCCGACACCCCAACCCCCAGTTATGTGGCCTCTGACCCCGTGGTGTTCCCCAAGGTGCCAGTGTGGTCCCTCATCCGATCACAACAGCCCCAGACTCACCTGACCCACTGGCCACACTGGCACCCCCTGACCTTGAACCTGATGATCAGCTGAGTCCAAGCTGAACAGAGGTGGCACCCCTTTGGCTTCACGCCATTGGTGTCCCTCATTGGCACAAACCCCGATGTGATCACTGAGTTTCCTGACTCATTCACACCCGTGGATGACACTGGCAGCTGGCATTTCGTGCCCGTCCTCAGTAGACGGCTGGCCAGCAGACCTGAGCCAGCCACAGTGTGGTGACTCGGGAGTTGGTGGGGTTGATGTGCTGGATTAGGGAAGGGCAGGAACCTTTCCTTCTCCGTCCGGTGTCAGTGAAGTTGATGGGATTGGGAGGGGGACAAGGTGGACAGATGAGTGCACCATGGCTGGCATCTGTTATACAGCCCAGTACTACACAGCAGTGCCCACACTGCACACCAGCGCTGTGAGAGCTAACAGTTCAATTGCATTATTTATAACTGGTGACGTAAAGCACCGGGGTGAGTTGGCGTCACACCCACTGTAAGTACACACATTTGTAGTGCAGATGTGCAACTGTTAAAGTGCCGTTTGCGGTCAGTTTTCTCTCAGTCCATGCATCATTAACCTCCCAAAGAGCATGATTTGACCCTGGATTCAGTTTAGAACAAATGGTAACAATGGCCAAAAGAAAATCCCTGCTTTATGTAACCAAATGTAGTTTCGGCAGCAAGCTACCTGGTGCTAAGGTAAAGGACTTGCACTTACATAGAATTGAACTTGACCTCAGGACATTCCAAGTAGCTCACAGCGGGGTCTCAACCCGAAATGTCGACTGTCCATTCCCCTCCACAGATGCTGCCTGACCTGCTGAGTTCCTCCAGCACCTTGTGTTGCTCCAGAGTCCAACATCTGCAGTCTCTTGTATCTCAGCTTATGGAAGTGTTGCTTCTGTTGTATAAATTTGTGTGGAACAAGCACGATAATGACCAGATTATCTCATTGAGTCACACAACAAGGAAACAGGCCCTTTGGCCCACCAAGTGTATGCAAACCATCAAATACCCATTTACACTAATCCCACTCCATTCTCCACACATTTCCCTCAACTCCCCCTCTATACTACCACTCACCTTAGAGGGGCAGTGCACAGCAGTCAATTACCAACCTGCACGTCGTTGGAATGTGGGAGGAAACCGGAGCACCCAGGGGAAACCCATGCAGTCACAGGGAGAACATGCAAGCTCCACACAGACAGCCCCCGAGGTTGGGATCGAACCCGGGTCTCCAGCGCTGAGAGGCAGTGGCTCTACCCGCCGTGCCACTGTGCCTACTCCTTTTCCAATGTAGAGTTCAGCAATGATCTCATTGAATGGTGGACAGGTTTGAGGGGCTGATTGGTCCCTTATTTCTGATAGGAAGCAACTCCTTCTCCCAGAGATGGGATTGCTCGGGATTAAACCAAGCTGACATGAGGAGGATGTAAACTTGGGAAACAGAAGACCAGCTCCATTCTGCCATGGTGGAGCAGCCTTTTCAACAACAAAAGGAAATCCCTGTAACTTCTGCAGAAAGCTCACTGGTGCCAATCATTAGGTATTTTATCTGAACCTCTCCCAGCAAGAGACTGGGTCCAGGCAATTCCCAGTCTCATGGAATAAGATGAGTTAATGGCTAGTCTGCGTTTGGCTGTCACCTTCTCGTCTTTTTATTCTTGGCCCAGTGAACTTTTCACACACCAAGAATTTTAATCAGTGGAAATTAATCCTGCAGTGCAGATGTGCAGGCAGCGATGGTGTAGAATTAACTGCGGTGGGACACACTGCTGAAAGGTTTTGGAATGCGTTTGCCTCCATTTCCTCAGCCGCGTGGGGAAAACCACTTTCCTGCAGCGCGCAGAGTCTTGTGGAATTGCACACCTTGCAAAGGATGAACTGACCACAGCAGAGATTTACCCAAATTGTGCCAGACTCCGAGGGTTAAAATAGCAAGGGAACGTTGCTGAAATTAAGATTGTATTCCCTGGAATTTGGAGGGAGAAAGCATGGTTTTCAAAGTATTAAGGGGAATCTTTGGGTAGAAAGAATTTCCTCTGGTTGGGGAATTTTGGACGAAAATTAACACTAAAGTTTCATGAGTTAATTTCAGGAACACCTCTACACACAGGGGGTGAGGGGAATTCAGAATGGTCTTCCAGAAACAGTAATCGATATTGAGTTAATTATTAATTTTAACTCAGGGAGTAATAGTTTTTAAATTATAGTTTTTAAGAATTTGGGGAAATGCAGGGGTATGGAATTTGCTCACAGAGCAGCATCTGAATGGGGGAGCAGATTGAAGGGCTGAATGGTCTCCTCCTGATCCCCTCCACAACTCTGGTAACTGAGGCCAATGTTCCTGAAACTCGTTTCAGCAGCATCTGTGGGAGCAGCAACGCACAAAACACTGGAGGAACTCAGCAGGTCAGGCAGCATCTGTGGAGGTAAATGGACGGTCGACATTTCGGGTTGAGACCCTTCATCTGCACTGGAAAGGAAGAGGGGAGATGGTCAGTATAAGAAGGTGAGGGAAGGGGTGGAGCCAGGACTGGCGGGTGATAAGTGGTTCCAGCTGATTTCTTCTGGCTCCAGATTCCAGCATCTGCAGTCTGTTCTGTCTCCAGCTTCAGGTCCAACTGCATGACTCCCAGGCTCAGACTGACCAAGAAGAGTCTTGCTATGTTGCCTTCAATGACCTTCCTCCCATTGACTAGAGGGTTAACTACACTAACCTTGTGGTGTTGAATGACAGCCATATTTGTCCCATTCTAGAGACTTGTGCCAAATTTAGTTTGGAATTCTCTGTGCGGGATGGAAGGTGAGCTGCTTTGTCAGTGGAGCTACCTTTTGGAGAAGGCATTGAACCAAGGCCCTACTTGCCCTATTAAGTAGTCCTGCAATTCCTAATGGCACCATTTTGATAGGGGTGGGGAAATTCTTCCCGTATCATCTTCCTGTAATATTAGTATCTCAGACATCACAAGAGAAAAGGTAATTACTACGTTCCTGATTGTGGGTCTCCCTGAACCATACTGGTTGCTATAGAAATGCAGGTTGCTCTTTTATTAGTGACTATCAGGTAAAAAGCTGAATTCGTTCACCTCCTGACTCATGACAGACTCTCCACCATCGACAAGGAGGACGGGCTGGAGGTCCACCATCGACAGGGGACGGGCTGGAGGTGAGGAAACTCCACCCCTGTGGGGGTGGAGTTGTTCTGGGGGACCTTTGGTTACCACCGCTGTCTCAGGACGAAGTAGGAGTGGCGGTGTGGAGTTCCTCGCATTGTGTGTATGTCTGTGGCAGAGGATTGATTATGTGTCATTGTATCATTTGGACTTCAGCAAGCTGATTGAAGACGTGCACAGTTGTCCTTGGGCTTTCATTGCATCGCATGTTTCCATGAGGCCTTCGATATCCAACCTATCCACCATGCAGCCAGTTCAGCCAGTGCAGCCCACACCAAGCTCTGCAATGGCTCTCTGCAAGTTCTTGAGCACAGGCAGCTTCCCCTGTACCCTCCTGCCCCACCCTCCCCAAGAAGGACAACAGCAGAGGAGTTAGGAGTGCCAACCCCTTTCCGTCACTAACCTCTGCCTTCAAATGCTCCCGTTACCGAAGGACATTGAGGCAGCTCCTCCAAATCACAGGACACCACAGGTTTAGGAAGAAGGCAAGATGTCACCTCCATTTCACTGGGTTAACTCGGTTCGGTCAATGAATGCTGGACTGGTCTCACCACTGGTCTCACTGGTAAATAAAAACATGTGCACCTGAGTGGGTAAAGTGGATCTTAGGGTCGTCCTTGTGTCAGAAGGGGAGTGGTTCTGGAACGGGGCTGAGGGCACTGGATTCCCAAATCACCGTCCTAGCATATTTGGGCCTGGTTTTTGTTCCATTGGGCTGAGCTTGCTGCCATCTGGTGGCTGGGGTGGAGATGGCAGCAAGCTCAATTTAAAGTGGGAAGTGTTGGGTTCAGGGAAAACTTTGGCACAACAGAGGATCTGTTCTGAGGGAGCACAGGAAATGGAAACCGGTAGAGGCTCAGTGCAAGCAGGTGGACATTGCAGGGAATCAGGTGTGAGTGTGGGGTTGGTGGAGGTGAAATAGTATGAGGAAAGCTGGAGTGATCAGCCTCTATGGGGTCTGACGGAAGAGAGAGAGAAGGGTTCAGGGAAAGGCACAGTGGAAGAGGAGTGGACAGAGGTGCAGGTGGACAGAGAGAGAGCGAGAGGAGAAGAAGAGAGGCAGAGTGCTTCAGGGGAGTGAGAGTGCAGGAGGGGGTTGGAGGAGATAATGGAGGGAGAGTGGGGGAAAGGGGGCAAGGGAAGTGAGTAAATGGTGCATCAGAAAGGAAGAGCTGAGGGCAGAGAGGAGAATGGAGGGCAAGAGTGCGAGGAGGTGGAGATGTGCCGGGGAGACATAACCGTACTGGGGCATTGTCAGTTCGCTTTCATTTAGCTGTCTGACTAGAAACTTTCCTCTTCTCCTCCCTGCCCTGCTACCAACCCACTGATTGGAACTGTCCTCTCTGGTATAGAATCACGGAGTGATACAGCACGGAAACAGGCCCTTCGGCCCAACTGGTTCATACCGGCCATGGTGCCCGCCAAGCTAGTCCCACTTGCCCACATTTGGCCCTTATCCCTCTAAACTCCTCCTATCCATGTAGTTGTCCAAATGTCTTTTAAATGTTGCTACTGTACCCATCTCAACCACATGCTCTGGCAGCTCGTTCCACACACCCACCACTCCCTGTGTGAAGAATTTGCCCCTCAGGTCCCCTCTCACCTTAAACCTATGCCCTCTAGTTTTTAGTTCCCCTTCCCTGGGAAAAAGACTGTGTGCATTCACTGTTTCTGTGCCCCTCGTGGGTATATTCAGCGACGGGAAAGTGAAACTTGCTCGCTCAGGGTGTGGTTGAGGTTATTAGTGGAGAGACATTTGAGGGGAGGCTCGAGAAGCAGAGGAGGAAGGGAACACGGGACATAGAACATACAGCACAGAAACAGGCCCTTCAGCTCATGATGTTGTGCTGAACTAATTAAACACCGACCTAAACTAATCCCTTCTGCCTACACAATGTCCATATCCCTCCACTCTCTGCAATGGCCTTCTAAGTGCCTCTATTGTACCTGCCCCCACAACGACCCCTGGCAGCCTGTTCCAGGCACCCACCACTTGCTGTGTAAAAAGCTTGCCCCGCACATCTTCTTTGAACTTACCCTGCTCACCTTAAATGCATGCCCTCTAGTATGAGACATTTCAACCCTGAGAAAGAGATACCAGCTGTCTATCTCTTATGCTTCTCACAATTTTATAAACCCCTGTCAGGTCTCCCCTCAGCCTCGGCCACTCCAGAGAAAACAACCCAAGTTTCTCCAACCTCTCCTTATAGCTCATGCCTTCCAATCCAGGCAGCATCCTGGTGAACCTCCTCTGCACCCCAGGAGAGGAAGAGACGCTCACACTGATGGACTCAGGGGAGGATGCTTGAGTCAGCCCTTCTGTAACTTGCCAGGTGACCGTCACCAGGCTTTGCTCTGCAGGGAATGTCAGGTAGTTACTTTCATTCATTCTTGCCCGTCCAGCAACTTGTTGGACTGAAGGCCGTCACCAAGGTCTGGTCTGTGTATGATTCCTTCCCCTGAAAAGCTGGGTTTTAACAGCAGTCTAGCAGTGTTTTAACTCCAGATCTTTATTCTGTTGCTTGATTTTATATTCCACAGTTGCCAAGCGTGGGATTTGAACTCACATCTTTGGATCATTACACCTGGCCTCTGGATTACTGGACCGGTAACGTTACCTGATCAGGGCCATCTGTGTGGAGTTTGCACGTTCTCCCTGTGACCGTGAGGATCTCCTCCTGGTGCTCCAGTTTCCTCCCACAGCCCAAAGACGTGCATGTTGGTAGGTTAATTGGCCGCTGTAAGTTGCCCCCGGTGTGTAGGTGAGGGGTTGAATCTGGGGGCAGTTGATAAGATCGTGGGGAGAATAAAACGGGATTGGTGTAAGATTTATATAAATGGATGGTTGGTCAGTATGGACTCGATGGGCTGAAGGGCCTCTTTCTGAGCTGTCCCATTAGCAGGTCAGGAGCTCAGTGCGGAGCCTGGAGGGGTTGTGATCGTTCTTGTGGCAGAGAAGGTCAGCCGATTTAGAGTCAGTACAAAATTATTTTGTCAAGTAAATCAGAAGAAGTTGTTTCCAGTGGGAGGAGGGACTGTAACCAGAGGGAGGCGGATTTAAGGCAATTGGCAAAAGAATCGGAGGAGAGTGAGGAAATATTTATTTTCTGCAGAGAGTGTGATGTGGAACGTTCTGCCCGAGAGGGCGGGAGGCACAGATTCAACACCAAACATTCAAAAGGAAGAAGAAGATTGCAGATGCTGGAAGTTTGAAATAAAAACAGAAAATGCTGGAAACGCTCAGCAGGTCAGGCAGTATCTGTGGAGAGAAAACTCAGGTTTACGTTTCAGGTCAATAACTCTGTTTCTCTCTCCACAGATGCTGCCTAACCTGCTGTGTGTTTCTAGCATTTTCTGTTCTACTTTCAAAAGGGAACTGGATAAATCTGCAGGGGAAAGGAAAAGTCTGCAGGGGAATGGGAGGGGAGGTTGGGGCCCACATGATGGGCTGAATGGCCTCTTTTCCCTGTGCTAGGATTGTACGAATGGCTCATGAATTCATGCATTCACAGAGCAAAACATTTAATGCATGTGTACGACTAATTAACGGGAAGGAGCCTTTCAAATGCTGCACTATAATGGGACAAAGAGCAGGGTTTACAAGTTCACAACAAGCCCGTACGTTCCTGTATCAGTGCTCCGTCTGTTGGTGAGGGTTCGAGAAGATGGTTTCACTAACCTGGGAAGGATACAAGATGGCCTGTGCACAGAGATAGCTCAGTCTGCAGTTCAAGTTGGGTAGAAAAATAAAACTGAAAGCAGATGGTGAATTTGGCTGATGTCCCACTTGGAAGCTTCTCCAAGCATACCGAGCAGGCTGTTTGCTATTCTGCAAAGTACACCCAGAGAAAACCCGCATTAACCTCCTCGGCTCTGAGTTGCTGCTATCTGCCGCTTGCATTCGGTCCTGTTTTCAGGGACACATGGGCCCGAGGGGGTGAGGCTGCAATGGGTGAATCCGCTTTGAAATTCAGATGTGAGCCATGTGTTTTATTTTCCCTGGAATATTGTCAAATTATGTCAAGATGAGTTGAACTGAGCCACGCTGGCTGGAGGAGGATACGGCCAGCTCTACCTCCAAACCTCTTATCTCTGCTCGGGTCTACATGAGCTCAAGGTGCAGCTACTCCCAAGCTTTCTGCCCACCAGGGACGAGACTGGGATCACCAACAAATGTTTGCATCCCTTTGTGTTCTAAGGACTTGCTTGGGGTGTCCTGGGAAGGTAGGCTTGTGGGAGGAGGGTGGTGACATCGCTGATGGGTGTTTGGGTCTCCAGGTTCAGGCCAAAACTGAGCACAGAACGATCCCAAATCATGGGCCAAAGGTTGGAGCAATAACCCAGGGTTGGCCTTCCTGGTTCCTGGCACAAACTGTGCACAGCTAGTCGTGTGTGGAAACACTGCACAATGTCTGTTATGAAGCCTCAGTAGTAGAAGAACCATCTGATTCTCATTGTGTAGAGCACCGATTGAACAAGCACTCCAGGCCTGCCTGGTGTCCGCAGGATGTAAGCAGCCGAAATAACCCAGCCCTTCCGCTTTGAGGTAACTTGGTGCAGGTACTGCCAGAGCCACTTTGGTGATGTGGTATATTCTTGCATTCAATGATTGCTCGGGTGAGGTTGTAAAAGACCGTCAATAGTCATGAAACCTGGTCCCCAAAGATTTCCCCAAAGTGTACACTCTGTGCTGATGGGACCTTAAACACAGGTCCTTTCCCCAGCCTGAAGTCCAGTGACTGAACATGGGTTGGGGGTTAATGCCTTTGACCAGCAGCCTGGGTTACAGAGGGGATAATCAACCAGCTTTCCTTTTATTAGAATCAGAATCAGATTTGTTATCACTGGCTTAGATGACATGAAATTTGTTGGATTATTAATTGTATAGTTGATTTATTATTGTCACATGTACCAAGTCACAGTGAAAAACTTTGTTTTGCATGTCATCCATACAGATCATTTCCTCACATCAGTTCATCAAGGTAGTACAAGGGAAAAGCAATAACAGAATGCAGAATAAAATGTTAATGTTACAGAGAAAGTGCATTGCAGGCAGACAATAAGGTGCAAGGCACATGATGAGGTAGATTGTGAGGTCAAGAGTCCATTTTATCATACCAGAGATCCATTCAATAGTCTTATAACAGCGGGATGAAGCTGTCCTTGAGCCTGGTGGTAAGTGCTTTCAGGTTTTTGTATCTTCTGCCCGATGGGAGGGGGGAGAAGAGAGAATGTCCGGGTGGGTTACTGAACAGTGAGAGTATAGACAGAGTCCATGGAGGGGAAGTTGGTTTTCGTGATGTGCTGAGCTGTGTCCACAGCTCTCTGCAGTTTCTTGCAGTCTGGGTAAAGCAGTTGTCGTACCAAGCCGAGATGCATCCGGATAGGATTCTTTCTATGGTGCATCGTAAAAGTTGGTGAGGTCAATTCATTACCTGGCTGCTGATGTCACTGGCCAGGCCAATACTTATTGCTCCCTTCCTGAGTCGGAATCTTTTAGCAGGGTAATAAGGATGCATCTGCATGGTTGCAACACCACTGTAGCAGTCAGTCAGCTTGGGCGCTGTATATTTGGAACCATATGTAGGTCAGGTCAGGACAGTAGCTCTTCTTCCCGAGGGGAATCAGCAAACCAAAAGTGTTTTTTAGATGACCCAGCTGCTCATTGTCAAAGCTTGTTTCTTGTAAAATTCCCAATTACTTAACTCGATTTAAATTTCCAGCTGCCATGATAGATTTGAAGTCACATGCCCTCGATTGTCAGTCCCAGTCTCTAGGTCATTAGTGCGGTAAGTTAACTGTCGCTCCAAAGCTGTTTCTCATCTTCATCTAGTAACGTCAACAAGCCTACATCTGTGGAGGGACAGAGCTATGGATGTTTACAAAGGACAGGGCTGGGAGGGAGAGAAGTGGTACCAGCATCTTCGATGAGTTGTGAGGAATGTCATGAAGGCAGAAACCAAAGGGTCAAATTAAACAACCGTTCAGGAGATCCCAAAATCCCTAGTGGCAGTGAAGTATTTCTGGTGTGCTCACTGCTGTATCGTGGGAGGTATCAATGGGTCCATGGAAGGCAGGTGGTATGTGGTGGGAAGGGTCTGGAATAAACTCTGGATTTTGGATCTTTGCTCTCCCATTTTTTTTTAAGAGAAGGGAGGTTCAGAGAACAGGAAGAGGTCACTCATAGACCCTGTTCTGAGGAAGGATCTTGAACCTGAAACATTAACTCCTTTTCCCTTTTCACAGATGCTGCTTGACCCATTGAGCGTTTCTGGCAATTTCTGTTTATATTTTATATAACTGGTATCTCCAGCAGACAATATAGGGACACGGCCGGAATTCATCTGAAATCTGTCTGGGAGATTGGTCTCCCACCATCTCCTTCCACCTGGATGCTGATTTGTTCTCCTGACTGTTTACTTTGTACATTTAACAAGAAAGAATGTCTGTCATTTGGCAAACAGGAAGTGACAATTAAAGATAATGCTTTCCTTTCCCATACTTTCAGCTCACCCCATGCCTTTTTGATCTTTGCACAATGCACATTAAACCTCAGTGTAACCTCAGTACTTTGTGGTGTGATACTGGATGTCCCTGTGTGTTCTGAGCAGGGCGAGGGAGTGGGAGCTGTCTGAAGGGTCAGTCAGGGTTAAGTGATCTAATCTGCTCAAGAACACAACCAGTGCCAGGGGCCTTGTGGGGCATCATGGTGGCTTTATACTTTGGTCAAGAACGTGATTGTTGAGCACACAAATCTGTGCAGTACCACAGGGAGTGCTGCACTGTCAGAGATGACGTCATCCCGATGAGATAGTAAACCGGGGCATAAAAGTCCTGTCGTTCTCTCAAAAATTCCCTGACCAATATTGATCCTCAATCAATATCATCAAAAAGGATCATCTGGTTGGTGCTGGTTGTGGGAGCTTGCTGTGCAAAATCATTGGCTGCCATGTTTCTGCATAACCAAACTACGTAACTTCAATGACTGTAACTCGGGTTGGGGTGTGTTGAGGTTGTGAAAGGTGCCACATGACACAAGGTTGTCCCTGCTTCTTCTTGTCCTTCAGTGGTTTGGGAGGGATGGCCCTCCCAGCCCCCATCTGGGAAAGTTTCCAGCAACTTCCGTTTCCTTTCATTACAACCTTGTGGTCTACTTTGGGCTAAAGGTGAAATGATTCCTGGGCCCCCACCACTGTCTACCCCCACTCAACCTCCCTTCCCAAACAAACAACGTCATGAAGCCGGGTGGGGGGGGGGGGGGGGGGGCCACAGGTACTTTCTTCATGCCCTCTTGCTCCATGAGCTTTGAAGGTGGATTTCTTTCCTGACCCCAACCTTTGATTTGCAGATACCCTAAAAAAACAGACACAAGTAGAAGCCATTTAGAAGTAACCACTGGAGCGGGAGCAAGGTGGGATTTAACAACTTGTATCTACAGGACTGTTGAAAGCAAAACAGATACAGTGCCACGTAACAAGATATCAGGACAGGGACCAAAACCTTGGTCAAAGAGGTGTGTCTTTAGGAGCCCTTAAAGGAGGAGAGAAATACAAACTGGATGAGGAAGGAATTCTTGAATTCAGGACCAGACAGCTGAAGACATGCCCTCCAATGAGCGAAGATTAAGTCTGGGTCTTTAACTAGAGCACAATGCAGAGGATGGGGTGGTGGATGGGGGAGTTCCAGGAGGCTACACACATGCACCTACAATTCCAACTGGACCTTCCGGGCATTCGAGTCGAGCTGTGATCTACCAAGGATAGTCTTCAGTGTGTTCTGCACCCGTATTGGAGCCCAGAGCTTCTATCAAAGCTTTGCTCCTGGCCCTTCTTAACCAGGAACTCAGCATATCCTCCATGGTGTTCAGGCAGAATGAGGAGATGGAGGTCTCCATCGAGGGAACAAATCTGCCACCCCCACCTACACTTTATATTCTCCCTTGGGGTGTCAAGATTGGCATTGCTGACGAGGCAAGCATTTAATACCTATCCCTAATCGTTCCTGAGAAGTGCTGGTGGGGACGGTCAGCGCGCAGATAAGAGGCAAATGGACTGAGCCAAAGCTGCTCCAGGTGGCAGGCTTCTAAACCACAATCCAATTTTTGCCTTGTGTTTCCTTCGGAATTCCACATTTATTTAGTTGCCCAGATTTAAATTCCCAGGAGAAGATTTGAACTCGTGGACCTGAACCTTTAACCTCCGGGTTACTAGTTCAGCAATGTAACCTCACACTGCACTCCCCACGCTCTCTCTGCAGCCCTGGCTATGGTCACTGTTGGGCAACCCCTCGGAGCCATGTGTGAGTTCAATGTGATCTGCTCAGTTGTGCTCTGAGATCCCATCGGCTCTGTCACCTGGAACACAAGGTAACACCAGATGATCTTTTTCATTTACCATATCTACTCAAAAAATGACTCCAGTTGTCATGGTTATGGTCGTGGAGTGAACCAGCAGAGAAACAGGCCCTTTGGCCCACCATGTCCACAATGATCATCAAACATCTACCCACATCTGCATTGCTATTTCCCTGACGCCCACCTACACCAACGGTGATTTACAGCAGCCAATTAATCTCCCTCCCTGCACATCTTTGGGATGTGGGAGGAAACTGGAGCACCCAGGGGAAACCCATGTGGTCACAGGGAGACTCCGCACCTACAGTGCCAGAGGTCAGGATCGAACCTGGGTCTGTAGAGCTGTGAGGCAGCAGCACTAACCACTGAGCCTGTGCTGCCCACTGTGATCAAACCCAAATGTAATCTTGGATATGGTGGCCTAATGTACCAGACTCACAATCCAGAGATCTGGATAATGACCCAGAGACATGAATACAAATCCCACCAAGGCAAAGGGGAACTTCAGCTAATTAATGACTGTGGATTGGAAACTTAATGTCAATACTGATGACAAAGGGACCGATGGATTAGTGTAAAATGACACTCAGTTCACCAATATCCTCCGAGGGAAGGACATCAGTTTCCAGATGGCCCACACGTGTCTCTAGGCCCAGCTCGTTAGATAAATTTAAGGTGGAGATAGATAAATATTTGCAAGGTCGTGGAATAGAGGGTTATGTGGAACAGACACAGAAGAGTTGAGGCCAGCGTAGATCACATTGAATGGTGGGGCAGGCTTGAGGGATTAGTGTCCTACTCCTGCTCCTATTTTCTTGTGTTCTTGTGACTCTTAATTATCTTCTAAAAAGTTCCAATAAGGACAACAGTGAACCACCAATAGGTGCTGGCCTTGCGGGCTGCATCTTGTGAAAGGATTAGAAATGACCAATCAACCAACAATGGAAATACAATTGGTGATATTTTTTGCATCAAGGTGGAGATGTCACTGTGGATGAATGATATTCTGGGATCAAGTGATTCTCAAATAGCCTGGGAAACGGCAGGTTGGATAAGTAGATGGACAGCTACATAAAACACAGGAAACCTGCCCACTTATTCAAGCAGTGCCAATATACCACTTCACTAAAGTTTCAATGACTTTCATTAGGCTGTCATATTAAAAAGGGTGTGCGTGCATTTGTAACTCACACTGTCCAAATAAAGTACTGGAGTGCACAATCACAGGTCAACCAAAGAATTTCAAACTCTTTCACTTCTGGCAAAGGACTTAAAATGTACAGTGACTGATGCAAGTTCCTCCACTAATCCATACAAACAACAATGGGATGATTGACCCACTAATATGTTTCTTGGGAGGGATGCTCATCAGCTCATTCGTTATTGCCATGGGATTATTAATATCCAACCATGTCATTGACAGAGACAAATAGAGGCTCCTGCGTGAATGACACTTCTGACAAGCAGTCACACTGCTCCTCACCTCTCCCTGAGCACTGCAGTTAATGCACTTGAGTGGGACTTGGACCTATGACTTTGAGCCAACTTTGAGGCTCTTAAATTTATTGAAGGCACCAGGGATTAAACAATAAAATACCTTATTTGTCATCTTTCACATGCAGGATATGCCTCAGAGTCAGCCATGAGATAGTTTAGTTACATCTGGTAGCCAAGTTGCACAAAGCAAAATCACACAAACAGAATGAACGTGCTGTAGGTGTTGAGAAAGACACAAGTATTTCCTCTGATGGTCGACTTGATCTTCTTTGGATAATTCTGTGAGATTTTATATGTTCATCTTAGGGACAGAGACAGGGCCAGTGGATTAACACCCCAAACAAGAAATGGTTCCTCTGACATAAAGCCCAGATCAGAAAATGTTGGAAACATTCAGCATATTTATATATTTGTTCTGTTGTACCCATTCCTTTCCAACCCTCTCTGCAACTGAAAAGGTCCTTTCTCCTTTTCCCAGTTCTGATCAAGGTCCTTCAACCTGAAACATTATCTCTGTTTCTCTCTCCTCAGTCGCTGCCTGGCCTGCTGAGTGTTTCCAGCATTTGATGTTTCTGTTTCAGGTTTCCAGCATCTAGGCTTTTGACCCCTGATCATATGGTTAAATGCTGGGATGAGCTCAAACCCACCGCTCCAAGGTGAGTGATCCCAGGGTAATAGCTAAATGGATGGAGTAGGTGACAGTAAAAAACTACAAAGACAACTGCAGTGGGACATGTAACACCGTGAAGTACGGGTCAGAGCTGTTGCTGATACTTGAAGCCAAAGGGAAAATGTTGGAAATATCCATCAGGTAGCAGCTCTGGAGAGAGAACAACTGCGTTCATGTTACAGATGGATAACTTTACAGCAGAACTGGCCAGTTCTGATACAAACAGAAAAAGTGACAGTGGACGGAGTCATTGATCAAAGCCCTGAAATCTATGTAACCAGAGTGAGTGCCTTACCGGTAATGGTGCTTGTATCGGGTGCACAACATGAAAAGTTTGTTTCTATTAAGGATGATTTGGGCAATGAGCAACTTGGTTCCATGGAAGCCGGACAGTTCCACTGCTCTTGTAGCCCTACATTGGCTCCCAGTCAACCAATGCTTCAAATTCAAAGCTTTCACCCTTCCATTCAAATCCACCCACAGTCTTAGCCCTCCTTCAATTTGTAATCACTTGTACTCTTCTGAGTACAGTAGGGTTCAGTAGGACCCTTCACTGTCTAGATCCTAAGCTGTGGAATTCATTGCCTATGTCCCTCCCCCTCTCTCTCTCTCTCGCACGCATGTGCGCGCGCACACACACACACGTGCACACACACACACACACACACACACACAGACACACACAACACACAGACAGACAGACAGACAGACACACCACACATACACACACACACACACACACACACACAACAGACAGACAGACAGACAGACAGACAGACAGACAGACACACACACACACACACACACACACACACACACACACACACACACACACACACACACACACACACACACACACAGACACTTCTTGAAACCTGTCCGAGCTGAGCAAGTTTTAGTCTCCTGTGCTAAGGCCAGACCATGCTGGACCAGGCTGCTTGGAATCATGCTCAATGTCTCAGCACACCTTCACCTACCTGGGCCAGATGTGGAGGGGCAATCTCCCTGCGCCTCTGCACCTGAAAGTCCTGCAGTGAGCTCCGAACTTCAGCCAGGTGAAGACGCAGCTCAGAAGTACCCCAGACAGCTGGACAGTGGAACTTTTCCAGCTGCAAAAGCTTTTATAGTTTTTGAATAGCCTTTCACAATCAGGGATATTTAAAAACCAGTGAAATTGAAGTAAAATTTTCCAAAAAATAAAATGGTACTTAAATTGTATGAGACATACAGTATATAAATTATTAAATGTTTTGACTAATGCAATAAAAATAAATTTAACTACTAAGCAGGAATAATTAAAGCAAACTTAATTTCGCCTTTTCTGGGAATCCCCCAGGTTAATTCCCTGAACACTGGGTCCCATCACTGGATTCCGATGGAGTGTAGTAACAAATGCAACACACGTATTGGTCAGTAATTCCGGCAATCCATGCTTGATAGGTTTGGGATTTATGGAAGCTCAAATCTTTGGAAAATCAATACGATTCAGCCCCCAATGTCCCCAACTATGGCTTGTTGTCAAGGTTTGCCTGTTTACATTGCTGTGAAGCACCATGAAATGTGTTACCGTGCTAACTTCACCTTATGTAAATCAGTAGCAAACGGGCAATAAGTCGGGTTATTCTGTTTATGTTGAACACACAGGAATCTGCTGACAAAAAGTTGGAAGTCCTCCTGAGAGTCATCACTACTCTCCATTGTTGATGGGGTCCACTGCTGAGGCCTTGTGGAGATTCTCGGCCTGCAGATTAGTAAACTAAAAGAAGGATCAGTTTTAAAACTATTTTTGTTTAAAAGGTGAGTTTTGGTGAAGGGTCTCGACCCGAAATGTTGGCAATTCCTTTCCCCCCTCAGATGCTGATTGACCCACTGAGTTACTCCAGCAGATTGTTTTTTAGCTCTTGAGTTTTTTAAATGTTGCTTTGGTTCAATAGTTAAAATTCTTAAATTGTTTTTATGAATTTTAAGCAATTTTAATTTAGTTCTGGTTTGTTCGATCAGAGGATACTTTGGTACTTTGCATTTTTTACTTGTTTGTTTCTAATGATAGCAATCCTTATTCAAATATCTTTAAAATTTAGGCTCAAAATAGTGATCTTATTGTGCTTGTCTGAGTGACTCAGGTGCGGAGAAAGCAGACAGTTTGGTATGTCGGTTGTTAATGTAAGGCAGTTGGAGTCTAAATACAGGGAAGTCTTTCCCTAAATTTAGCAAGAAACACATCTGGAGCACCATGTGGAATTGTTACCTGAGGAAGGATGTACCAGCTGTGGAACCTGCATTGAACAGATTTTATGAGATCGGTTCCTTGGATGAAGGGTTTTCCTATGAAGAGCAGTTGAGGAGGTTTGGTACATTGAAATTAATTGGGAGAATGATTAGAGGGTGGTTGAGAAAAACAATTTTCCCTGAATGAGTGGTGGGGTCTGGAAATCACTGCCTGTGGGAAGTGGAGGTAGAGACTCTGCTCACATCTAAACTGCACCTGGACGCACCCTTGAAGAGACAAGACCTGAAGGACCATGGGCCAAGAGCAGGATTAACCTGCAGTCCGTTCTCAGTCAGTGTGGACACGATGGGGCTGGACAGTCTCGTTCTATCACATGCTGGAGTGTTGATAAATGAGTGGAATTGGTATTGGTTTATTATTGTCACATGTACCAAGGTACAGTGAAAAACTTGTCTTGCACACCATTCCAACGGATCACTTCATTGCACAGTGCATCGAGGTTGTACAAGGTAAAGCAACAGCAGAATGCAGAATAAAGTGTTACAGCTACAGAGAAAGTGCAGTGCAGGCAGACCATAAGCTGCAAGGTCATAACGAGGTAGATTGTGAAGTCATGAGTCCATTTTATCATACTAGGGAACCATTCAATAATTTATAACAGCGGGATAGAAGCTGTCCTTGAGCCTGGTGGTGTGTGCTTTCAGGCTTTTGTATCTTCTGAGGGGAGAAGAGAGGATGTCCCGGGTGGGATGGGTCTTTGATTATGCTGGCTGCTTTACCGAGGCAGCGAGAAGTGTAGACAGAGTCCTTGGAGGAGAGGCTGGTTTCCGTGATGTGCGGAGCTGTGTCCACAACTCCCTGCAGTTTCTTGCTGTGGCGTCTACTGAGTGCACTGAGACATCAAGGGATCAACAGAATAATGATGGAGAATCTTTTTCTTCTGGGCCACATCTGATGAATCCACTGCTCCGAACTGGGAAGAAGAGGAATTTCTCTCTCGGGCAGTCCTTTGTGGTCGAGGATGACTTACTTCCACGGAGTAGGGGGTGACTGTGTGTGATCCTTTCAGTGTGGGGTAGTGGTGCACACCAGCTACCACATAGTCCTGACAGAGAGAAGAGTGGAGAAATGATATGGCAGGCTCTGCTGTACAGACTGGAGAGACACACACTGACACAGACACACACACAGACACGGACACACAGACACACACAGACACACACACAGACACATAGATACATACTCACATGGACACACATACACATATATACAGAGAGAGAGAGAGAGAGACACACACACACACACACACACACACACACACACACACACACACACACACACACACACACACACACACACACACAGTCGACCTCCCCACACAGGCACTCTATCCACTTGTACACAGACAGACACAAACACAAACACATGTGCTCTAACTCAAATCCTCTTCTGTAATTCCCCACATCCTCTCCACCTCACCTCCGCTACCCCATTCCCTTCTCACTCTGTCCTCTGACCACCTTGCTCCATCTCCCCTAACTTCCTCCATCCCACTCCCCAACCCCATCACCTCAGGCCCCCTCCCTCTTCCCCTCCTCTCTTCTGTTCCCCAGTCCCCTCCCAGCTCCCTCCCCGTCCTCCTTCCCTAAATCCTCTTCCTCAGGTTGCCCTCCCCAACCCCTCCCCTCCCTCCTACAGTACACCCTGATGCCCTCTGTCCTTCTCCTTCCCATAAACCCCCTCCATTTCCATCCCTAACTGTCTCCCACCTAATGTGTTCCCTCCATCAGCACACCCTTCCTTAACCCTCTTCTTCCCCCACCATCGCTCCTGTGTCCCTCAGTGCCACCCTCCCCTCCCCACCCCTTCTCACTCCATCAGTCCACTTTCACAACCTTTCAAGGGGCTATGACAGGTGCTGGGGAGTGCTGGTCTGGAACAGGGGCATTTCCCTGCAGTCAGTGAAGAGGCAGGTATAGCTGGGCCCACGTAGCTGGCGACACCCTTCACTTGCAGAAAGTGGGAGGAGTCTAAAGAGAAATTGTTCAGGGTGAGAACAAGTTTGACCAGGCGGAAAAGACTTTGATGAACCTTGATCAGCTGTGGTATTCAGAAACTAATGAAATTCCCGCCTCCAGCGCCCCAGGTGAATGGTACTGAGCCAGCGGAATAAGAAGAGCCCAGGTTCCAGTGCATGCCATTTGAAGACCAGGGAGTTTACCAGCAACCTTCCCCTCGACCACCAGCAGAACCCGTGGACCTCCAATGTTTGCCTGCTCACCCTGTTATCAGCTGATCCCTAAAACCCCCAGAGCCATTCCCGACTGAAAGGTCGATCCAATTCCTTTTTTTGGAGTCTGCCTTAAAAGTTTTGTGTGTTGGGGGGACAGCTTGCTGGGGACAATAAGACAAAGGGAGCACTGTCAGTGAAGCCTAGTTCCTCCCTGTTAAAAAGGCTTTGGGTGTGCAGAGACCTGCCCCGGGAGCTGCCAAGTCTCCGCTCTGCACCAATGGACAGGAGCGGTTGGAAGAACGCGGACCATGGAGGGACAAAGCTGTGCGCTAGGGCCTTAGACGGGGTGCCTGGCACATACCGACCCCACGGGTACTGGGTGAGGAGGTGGTGGGAGTGGAATTTATTTTCTTTCTCCTGGGTCCTGGTGGCCCTCTTGGCAGCTCTGTGTAGAGCTTGTGTGCAGAAATGTGCCTAAGCAACAAGAGAGACTGAATTGGTGAACAATGCTTTGATTCATCAAGCGCTGTTCAGTCTCCTAGCAACGGCAGTGCTATATAGCAGTATCGCAACGTGCCAAGATACACCATGGCATTGATGGAGCCTTCCTCGTAAAGCTGCGAATCCAGTCAGTCTAAAGGCAGAATTGCGTATTTTTTTCCTCTCTGCGGCTCATCTCAAACTCTTGCATTTTTCAAAAAAAATCAATCCGCCTTTTGCCCCTTGCAGTGGCTTCTTTCTTAATCAGTTGGCATCTGCTCCAGAAGTAAAACTAAAAATAATTAAAGGAAAAATTCAGGCGTCTATTTGGGCACCTTGGCAACCATGTTGAGGTGTGCAGCTGGGGTTTAGTAATGTGTAAGGCACAATGGGAGAAGGAGTATAAACATTCATGGCAAACTATCTCTCTCGGTGTTCGGTCTTCAATCAAGCCTTTGCAACAAAGCATCTGAACGTTTGCAAGAGTTCTGATGATTTGGAAATAAATGCTGCAGCTTAAAACCTTGGATCCCAGCCACCTTTCATTGGCTAAAATCAAAATAGGACCCAGTTCGGAGAAACAGTAGTTGTCCTTCACTTCGGTGGGTTTGTTCCAAAGTATCCTCTGTGGTTCCCAGAACCTAACCACCCGGTGAAACATTTAATGCCAGTCTGTTAGACGGCTAACAATTATACTTTTTTATGCAGGAAAGGAATAATCACCTATTCTGAAATAGGTTCCAATGTTCTATCTGCACCCACTGCCCCCCCACTGGCACTTTTCCTTTCTTTCTGTAATAATGTGGATCCCACATCAAAGGCTACCATCTTGAATCTAGTCACTTTCTTTGCAAAGGAAAGATTTGCATTTATATAGTTTCTTTCAGCAAAGGCCTTTTACCAAATTCTAGTCATGTAAGAAAATGCAACCATTGATTCCTGCACAGTAAGAGTCGATACAGGGCAATAAGATGTGTGCAGCTAATCTCTTCTCATGGAAGGTTAATATTGTGGGATAACTTATCTGCTCTTCCTTTGAAATAGTTTCGTGGGTTCCTCTGTGTCCCTTCACACCACTGATGGATCTTCCACTTTGCAACCTCTTCCACCATAAGGCCAGAAGTGGGGATGTTTGCAGATTATTGCACAATGTTCAGTACCATTCACAACTCCTCACCGAATGAAGCAGCCTATAGCTCTGTGCAGCAAGACCATGGACTCTGTCTACACTTGCTGTCTTGGTAAAGCAGCCAACATAATCAAAGACCCCACCAACCTGGGATATTCCCTCTTCTTCCCCCCTGATCAGGCAGAAAAGCTTGAAAGCACGTACCACCAGGCTCAAGGGCAACTTCTGTCCTGCTGTTATAAGACTATTGAATGGTTCCCTAGTACGATAAGGATGGAGTCTTGACCTCACAATCTACTTCATCATGGCCTTGCATCTTATTATCTGCCTGCACTACACTTTCTCTGTAACTGTAACACTTCATTCTGCATTCTGTTATTGTTTTCCCCTGTACATGTACCCTGCAGGCACAGTAGTGTAGCGGTTAGCATAATGCTTTACAGTGCCAGTGACCTGGGTTCAATTCCGGCCACTGTCGGTAAGGAGTTTGTATGTTCTCCCTGTGTCTGAGTGGGTTTCCTCTGGGTGCTCCGGTTTCCTCCCACATTCCAAAGATGTATGGGTTAGGAAGTTGTGGGCATGCTATGTTGGCGACGGAAGCTTGGCGACACTTGTGGGCTGCCCCCAGAACACTCTACGCAAAAGATGCATTTCACTGTGTGTTTCGATGTACATGTGACTAATAGATATCTTACATCTTATCTTACTGCTTCAATGCACTGATGCGATGAAATGATCTGTATGGATGGCATGCAGAACAAAGTTTTTCGCTGTACCTCAGTACATGTGACAATAATAAACCAATTTAATTTACTTTAAATTTAATTTAACCCAGACAACAAGTACGAGCCCTACCACACCAATGCCAGATATTGACCATCTCCAAACAGAGAGAGTCTAATCATTTACCCTTGACATTCTGTGGCATTTCCACCACTCTCATCCTCCTGGGGGTCACTGTGGACCAGAAACCCAACTGGACTAGCCACATGCACCATGGCTGCAAGAGCAGGTCAGAGGCTGCGGCGACTGACTCGCCTGCTGATGCCCCGAGGCCTTTCCACTGTCTACAAGGAACAAGTCAGGAGTGAGATGGAATGTATGAGTGCAGCTTCAATGACTCTCATGAAGCTCAAGGCCATCTAGGACAAAGGAATACGTCCACCACCACCAATCTGTGACTTCAGCATCCCTTCCTACAAAACACACTGGAGTTACCCACTGTGGTTATTCCAGCAACACCACCCAAACTCACAGCCTCCCTCATCAAACCAGAAAAGGTCAAGAGTGTTTCCAAACACCAGGTTCTCCACCAAATAGTGCTCTATTCTGCTTTGGAAATATATCATCAGTTCTAAACTCTGCTGGATCTGTCCTGGACTCCTTCCCCAACAGCACTGTGGGAGCACTCTCTCCAGAGGGAATGCAGCAGTTCAAAAAGGTGAAAATAATTCAAAAGACAACAACTCTGATCCTGCACAGTGCTCAAACCTCCCTGTGTGTGGCCCAGATTTTGCACTGGGCTCCTGATGTAGATCTCAGTTCCTTGATCATCCGACACCGAGGTAAGATTCTCATTCACTGAGCTGACATTGTGATTGTCACAAGGTTGATCAGCCCTGAAGCAGGAGGAGAAACTGCCTTCTCTAATAGTCGAAGACCTTGAGTGAGAGATGGAGACTGTCTTCAGAAGTGTTCAGACTGGCTGCAACACCTCAGGTGTTGCCTGGCTGGGATCATGCATCTATCTATCTCAGCTAGTCTGGACCAATCAGAAGAGCTGCTTAAGCCCAAACTATATCAAAGCTGGTCAGCTTAATAGAGTCATAGATTCACAGAGATGTACAGCCATTTGGCCCACCACATCCATGCTGACCGGTGGGCATCTGACCACATTTAATCCTATCTCCCAGCACTTGGCCCATACCCTCTATGTCTGAGTGATTCAAGTGCTCATCTAAATACTTCTTAAGTACTGTCAGCACCTCTGCTTCCACTGCACTCTCAGGCAGTGCATTCCAGGTACTCACTGCTCTCTGGGTGAGAAAGGTCCCCTTTATCCTAAGCCTATGTCCTCTGGTTTTATCTGCCTCTGTTATGGGGAAACACTTCCTGCAGTCTACCCTATCTACACCCCTCATAATTTTAAATACCTCAATCATGCCCCCTCTTAACCCCTCTGCTCCAGGGGGAACAGACCCAGCCTCTCCAATCTCCCCTCATAACTGAACTGCTCCATCCTAGTCACATCCTGGGGAATCTCCTCTGCACCCTCTCCAGCACCGTCACACAGTGACCAGACCCACATGCAGTACTCCAGCTGAGGCCAAACCAAAGTTTTATGAAGTTGGAACGTAACCTCCCTGCTCTCGTCGTCAATGCCCAACCAATGAAGGCCAGTATCCCTTATGCATTCCCAACCATGCTATCTACTTGTACTGCCACCTTCAAGGATCTATAGACTTGTACACCAAGGTCCCTCTATTCTGCAATGCTCCCTAAGATCCTACCATTCATGGTGTATGCCCTAGCCTCATTAGTGCTCTCAAAAGCATCACCTCACATTTATTTGGGTTGACTCCATCTGCCATTTCTCAGCCCATTTCACCAACACATTGATATCACCCTGTAGCCTAAGACCACCCTCCACACTGTCAACAACTCCACCAATCTTCTGTGAACTTACTGATCATGCCTGCTATATCCACATCTAAATCATTCACCGATATTACAAACAACAAGGGTCCCAGCACTGACCCCTGAGGAACACCAGAATAATGGGCATCCAATCACTAAAACTACCATCAGCTTCTGTCTCCTATTACCAAGCCAATTTAAGATCCTGTTTGCCAAATTTTCCTGGATCCCATGGACACCATCCTTTTGGACCAGTCTCCCATGTGGAACCTTTTCAAACAGTGCAGTCATCACTTATTCTACAAAAATAACATTTATGACCCAAGCAAGAACGATCATTGCCTCTCTGTTTTTGAATAAATTGTTTGCTTTTTATCAAGACTGAGTGCCCTTTAAATTAACAGGAACAATGGCTTTGAGGATTTATTGAACCTGGTATGGGTGCTGAATTAGTTTTACAAACACAGGTCAGTACTATTGTGTTTGTATTGATAACATCACTCTGGTGTAAGTATAAAATGAAAGAAGCTGCATTTTTGTACCCAATGATCTTCAGCACATCATTTAGGTTATCCCTGCTTCAAGGTGTAACTTTTCCTTGTTCACCCATGTTAATTGTCAAGGTTCCTTCTGAATACAATTGAAAGCCCCCTGCTCTACTCCCTATACACTCATGAATGTGTGGCCAGATTCTGCTCTAACTCCATTTACAATTTTGCAGATGATACAACTGTAGTAGGCTGGATCTCAAATAACGATGAGTTGGAGTACAGGAAGGAGATAGGGAGCCCAGTGGCATGGTATCATGACAACAACCTTTCCCTTGATGTCAGCAAAACAAAAGAGCTGGTCATTGACTTCAGGAAGGGGGGCAGTGTACACATTCTTGTTTACATCAAAGGTGCTGAGGTCAAGAGGGTTGAGAGCTTCACGTTCCTAGGAGTGAACATCACTAATAGCCTGTCCTGGTCCAACGTGACGGACAAGAAAGTGAATCAGCACCTCTACTTCCTCAGGAGGCTAAAGAAATTTGGCATGTCCCCTTTGACCCTCGCTAATTTTTATCGATGCATCATAGAAAGCATCCTATCCAGATGCATCACTGCTTGGTATGGCAACTGCTCTGCCTGAGACCACAAGAAACTGCAGAGAGTTGTGGATACAGCTCAGCGCATCACAGGAGCCAGCATCCCCTCCATGGACTATGTCTACATCTTGCTTTTCAATAAAGCAGCCAGCATAATCAAAGACCACACCCACCCAGGACATTATCTCTTCTCCCTCCTCCCGTCATGCAGAAGATACAAAAGCCTGACAACACGTACCACCAGCCTCAAGGACAGCTTCTATCCTGCTGAATAAGACTATTGAATGGTCCACTAGTACAATAAGAATGGACTCTTGACCTCGCAATCTACCTCATTATGACCTTGCACCATATTGTCTGCTTGCACTGCACTTTGATCAAGATATGCCTTATTAACTGTGTTTGTGACATAGTTTGATAACTCTCTTTAAAATACTCGAGATATGATATTACTGGACGTTGCTGAGGTCAGTGGTTTCTGTAACAAGGATTTAACCTCTCTCAACGTGAGTCTCTCAGTGTGATGCCTAACTCTGAGTTCCAGCAGTGATCATAATGTCCTATCACATTGAAGAACTCTTAGACAGCAAACCAGCAAGTTAAAAAAAGACCCTAATTTCCACGATCTTTTTAAATACTCATCGGAATAAAGGGATATGGGCCAAACACAGGCTGATGGGACTAGCTCGGATGGACATTTTGGATGGTACAGATGAGTTGGGCCAAAGGGCCTGCTTCCATGCTGTATAAATCTATGACTATGACTCTATAAAGATTAAGGCATGTGCATGATGTTAACGTAGGAGCCAAAATATTACAAATAACTTTAAAAAAATAATTTTTGTAATAAACATGACATTTTGAAATAGTTAAATCTGCATGTAATTAGTCTCCAGGGCTTGCTTTGTGTTCTATATTATTTATGATTTAACACATGGTTTAAAAACTCAGTTACATATCACAGGAATAATGGAAATTTACAGCATAGTAGGAGGGCATTCAGCCCATCTTGTCTGTGCTGGCCTGGTAACTTTAGGTGGTTTAAGCTGTGATTTGCTTTGTACACATCGCTTGTTTTTTGAAAGTGGGGTCTTCTGCTGGGTTTCCCACACTTTGCACTTCCCTTCCCTTCCTGCTGCCTCTCCTGTTTTCAGGAGCACCCTGTGAGACGATCCCAGCCTACATTTGGAGCAGGCGAGCACTCCCGACCCAGAACCTGTGCCTGAAATTGATTGGTACAGTCTTGCAGAATGACTAACAGGAAGTGGACAGCACTTAGTCAATTGGTTTTCAATCCTCCACAAACCACAAATGAAATTCAGGCAACAAATATGAAGCCAAACTATTTGGAGCCTCATACTTTCTGACACGGCTAAAATAAAGAGAGTTTGGTTTGATTTCCAAAATTCCCAGATATTGCACATATGCTCGATTGCTCAGATACTATCTCTGCAAACCATTATGTAGAAAATACAGTTATGTTTGAGAAAATTGGATGCCAAAGAATCATTAAAGGCACCAGCTCTGGATACACAGCAAAGAGATTTCTACTGCAGGGTTCCCTGTGGATTACCTCTGTACAGTTCAGTTACCCTCAGAAGGGAATATGTCCAAGCCCACCCCAGAAACTTGGTTACAAAATCCAGACTGACATTCTGATGCAGTCCTGAGGGAATGCTGCAGTGCCTGAGGTGCTGGCTCTCAAGTGAGATACTAGACTGAGATCTCCTCTCCAGATTGATGTGAAGGACCTTATGATGCCATTTCAAAGAGGAGTAGAGAAGGCCTGGCCAACATTTCTTCCTCAACTTTACTGGAATAGATTTCCGGTTGGTAGTGCACCCTTATCCACTTCTGAAATTCAGTTCTATTATAGTCAAACAAAGTAAATTGGAATGGAGCAGATGAGGAGCTGTTGGTGTCCAGCACATTTAGCTCCACCAACCAGGAACAGGTTCTAAACAATTAACTACCCATCACCTCATTGCTAGTTGCAGGATCTTGCTGGGCCGAAATCAGCCTCGGTTTTGTTTACAAGCCACAACAATGACTACACTTTAAAAGTATTTCTTGGTTGTCAGTCACTTTGGTGCCAGGTATTTTCAGACATCTACACCAATCGCTGATCATTGGGTTTGGTCGAAGGGTTGAGCAGGTTGAACACAATGGAGGTCAGGAGAAAGAGGGGCACTCTGCATAGGTAACTGGTCACGGACCCCAGGGTGGATAGGATTCCACCGCAGTTGATGCAGGGAGGAGTTGCAGAGCTGTTCCAGGACTGCTGGATCGTAATAGTGAAGAGCAGTTGGATGGGCTGGGGTTGTTTTCTGTGGAATGGAGGAGGCTGACAGAGGTGATGTGTGAGGATGGACCTTGAGAGACCAAATAGGAAGGGTATATAGCAGAGGGTTCAAAAACCAGGCAGAAGAGATTTAAAGTCATTGATAGACGGAGAAACCTTTTCACTCAGAAAGTGGTAAGGATCTGGAAGTCCATCCCTGAAAGGGTTGGAGAGGTAGAAACCCTCCCACTTGGATGTGGAGTTCCGGATCCATGAAGCTCAGGGCTACGGATCCAGTGCTGGAGGCTGGGATTAGGTCAGGCAACTTGTTTTTGACAGGAACAAGCACAGAAGGTCAAATAGCTTCCTTCTGTGTCATAAATTGTCTTTGATTCTACCTCATTGAAACACAGAAGATCCTGAGAAGGTGGTGAGAGGATGTTTCCCCTTGTGGGGGAGTCCAGAGATGTGGTGTTGGTTTCAGGATATGGGGTCAACCACCTAAGGCAGAGAAATTTCCCTTTCCCGAGGTTCGCTAGTGTACGTGGTGTACGGTAGTGTAGTGGTTAGCGTAATGCTATTACAGCGCCAAAGACCTGGGTTCAATTCCGGCCACTGTCTGTAAGGAGTTTGTACATTCTCCCCGTATCTGCGTGGGTTTCCTCCGGGTGCTCCGGTTTCCTCCCACATTCCAAAGAGGTACGGGTTAGGAAATTGTGGGCATGCAATGTTGGCGCCGGAAGCGTGGCAACACTTGCGGGCTGCCCCCAGAACACTCTACGCAAAGATGCATTTCACTGTGTTTCGATGTACTTTTGACTAATAAAGATATCTTACCTTATCTTATCTTATCTTATCTTATCTTATCTTATCTTATCTTATCTTATCTTATCTTATCTTATCCTATCTTTGTGGACCTTTGCAATTCTCTACCCAGGGACCTGTGGACGTGGAAACACTCCATTAATGGATGAGATAGATTTTTGGACCAAAGGGGGAACAAGGGATTATGGAGACCAGGCAAGAAGGTGGAGCTGAGGTCGAGAGCAGATCAACCACGATCTCGCTGAATGACGGAGGTCCTCAAAGGGCCCTCTAGCCAACTCCTGCTCCTCTTCCTCCTGTTCTTCGGAATAGATTGTTGGGCACCAGGGGATTATCAAGAGAGGTGGAGAATGGGTGGGAAGAGATGTAGAAATTTAACTTGAATGATGGAGCAGGTTTGAGGAGTGGTGTCATCTTTTCCTAACATTCTTAATCTGCAATGCCAAAACTAATTTGTCTGAAGCAGTTTAAACCTCTGCCCCTTGCACAGCTTTCACAGAGATCCCAATCAATAAAATCTTGTACCAGGCTGCAAAGTGGCTTGGCTGTCCTGGCGTACCAGATTAGGGGCATGTGCTAAGTTGCAATCAAAGTTGGGGACTGGCCTTGGATGAGTTACCACTAACCAAGCACAACCTTGGTACTAACATGCACCAATCTATCCCTGAAATAGCCGGCAGCCTTGAATTTAGAACACATCAAAACAAGGATGTACAGTGAAAATGGAGAGTCATAGAGTTATAGAGTCATACAGCACAGAAACAGGCCCTTCGGCCCAACTGGTCCATGCTGACCAAGACTCCCATCTAAGCTAGTTCCATTTGCCAGCGTTTGGCCCCTATCCCTCTAAACCTTTCCTATCCATGTACCTGTCCAAATGTCTTTTAAATGTCATTAATGTACCTGCTTCAACCACTTCCTTTGGCAGCTCGTTCCATATACGGACCACCATCTGGGGGAAAAAGTTTCCCCTCAGGTTCTCATTAAATCTGTTCCATCTCACATTAAACCTATGCCCTCTAGTTCTTGATTCCCTATCTGTGGACCCTGTCTTCTCAGATTTCACTCCTCAAGTCTATCCAACATTTGAACACGATCAGAGAAGTGGTAGGTCTAGAAATGGTTGGATGTGAGAACTGGGAAGTGTTTGAAATATTTTCTGAGGAGAGAGTGACACAGCGTGAGGATATGCTCCAATGCTCCCTCAGAACAGAGATTTTTTTAACTAAGTACTTGGCACATTTGTCAGCATCTTGGACCTGAGTTTTGAAATTCTGCCTTTGAAACTACGAATACATTTTCCTGGAAGGGTTACAGATATTTAAAATATGAAAACAAAGGTGGAAGCAGGGATTTCAATCCAATTGTACACAGTCCAGTTTCTTTCATTGGGATTCTAACCACGAATACGTCATCTGATTTTGTGAATTGAAACCTTTTGCAGATCATACCTACAATGAGTGCAGCTGTCATTGAATCCCACCCTCACAGGGCTAAACTGGCTCCCTATCAGAGGAACACAGCAACGTATCACACAGTCACATCTGTGCCTCTCCTGCATCCACAAGCAGAGCAGATTCAACAACAAATACTTGCATTAAGTAGCACCCTTCCTCCTGGTAAACTTCCCGGGTGAGGAGAGGGCTGGGCCATTCAGGTACTTGGTCTCCCCTGAACAGCATTGGCTCCACCCCTCTTGTTGCCCCCCTTGGAGCGTTGTGGTAATGCCACCAGTTGTCTGGAGTGGTGTTCAAATCCCACCAGGAGAACTTGAATTTTTTTAGCTGAATAAATTTGGAATTAAAAGCTCGAACCAGGTCAGGACTTATACAGCGAATGGTACGGCCCTGGGGAGTGTTATGGAACAGAGGGACCTAGGAGTGCAAGTGCATAATTTACTGAAAGTGGGGTCACAGGTAGGTAGGGTGGTGAAGAAGGCATTTGGCACACTGGCTTTCATCAGTCAGGGCATTGAGTACGGGAGTTGGGAAGTTATGATGCAGTTCTCTAAGACATTGGTGAGGCTGCACTTGGAGTACTGTGTACAGTTTTGGTCACCCTGTTATAGGAAAGATGTTGTTAAACTAGAAAGAGCACAGAAAAGATTTACAAGGATGTTGCCTGGACTTGGGGGCCTGAGTTACAAGGAGAGGTTGCGTAGACTGGGGCTTTATTCTCTGGAATGTAGGAGATTGAGAGGTGACCTGACAGAGGAAGATCATGAGGGGTATGGACAGGGTGAAAGCACATAGACTTTTTCATGGGGGGAGGGGGTGCTAAAAATAAGAGGGCATAGATTTAAGATCAGAGGCGAGAGATTTACAAGGGAAATCAGGCGCAGCTTCTTCACGCAAAGGGTGGTGCGTATTTGGAATGAGCTGCCAGAAATAGTGGTTGAGGCGGGCACATTAGCAATGTTTAAAAGCCATCTAGATAAGTCCATGGATAGGAGAGATTTGGAAGGCTATGGGCCAAATGCGGGCAGATGGGACTAGATTGCTGGGCCACACAGTCGGCATGGATGAGTTGGGCCGAAGGGACTCTATGACTCTATAACTCTATAACTCAGTAACAATGTCCATGAAACTACCGGCTTATTGTAAAACCTGTTTGGTTCACAGGCCTTGTTGGAAGGTAAATCTGCTCTGGTTGCTTAGCTTGGTCTGTGGTTGATTCTTAACTGCTCTCTGAAAGGCCTCACCAAAAGCATTACAACAGTGTATTGAGGTAGTGCAAGGGAAAACAATAACAGAATGCAGAATGAAGTGTTACATTTACAGAGAAAGTGCAGTGCAGGCAGACAATAAGGTCAAGGCCACGATGAGGTAGATTGTGAGGCCAAGAGTCCATCTTATCGTGTTAGGGGACTGTTCAATAGTCTTATAACAACAGGATAGAAGCTGTCCTTGAGCCTGGTGGTACGTGCTTTCAGGGTTTTGTATCTTCAGCCTGACGGGAGGGGGGAGAAGAGAGAATGTCCGGGGTGGGTGGGGTCTTTGATTATGTTGGCTGCTTTACCGAGGCAGTGAGAAGTGTAGACAGAGTCCATGGAGGGGAGGCTGGTTTCCATGATGTGCTGAGCTGTGTCCACAACTCTCTGCAGTTTCTTGCAGTCACGGGTAGAGAAGTTGCCAGAGCAAACCATGATGCATCCGGATTGATGTGCTCAGTCAGAAAGTGAGGTGCTGCTTGTCGAGCTTACTTTGGGCCTGGTTATAACAGAGCAGGAGGGCACAGACAGGTAGGACAGAGGGAAATGGAGAATTAAAGTGCCAGACATGTTTATCCTCCTTGAATACCGTTGCATTTCCTCTAACTTCACTTGGATGGATTGGTCTCTGCCTGTCTGTTACCCTGGCCATACAGATAAACACATGGGAATACACAGAACAAGTTGTGCTGGTTTGGGGCCCTGCCCAGTTCTTTTCAATTAACTGGATTTTGGGAGTTTTACTGAGGTGCTTCCTAACAAGAGTGTCCCTTTCAGTGAAAACAAAACTCTAGATCATGGGCATTGATTCCGATGATAGTTAATGCCCTCCAGACACACTGCAGTAAGGACTGATAATCTGAGACATGCAATATTCTTGGAATTTTCATTCTTGATTTGAATCCCTCCATGGTGTCACTCCTTCATATCTTCGAACATCTCTCCAAAATCTGTGTGCCCCTCCAGTTCTGGCCTCTTGCTCAACCTTGGTTTATTTTTGCTCTGTGATTGGACGCCATGCTGTTAGCCCAGGAGCTCTGGAGTGCTTTCAGAGAAGTGTTACACAATAGAAAGTGGCCAATCGACCCATCAAGCTCCTGGTAGAGCAATCCCACCAGTCCCATTTCCCTAATTCATCCCATAATCCTGCAGATTATTCCCTCTCATGTACCAGTCCAATTCCCTTCTGAAGCCTGTGATTCCTTTTCTGTTTCCATCACCCTGACAGGCAGCATATTCCAAATCACAGCTTCTCTCTGCCCAACAATGTCTTCCTCACATCCCCTCTATTGTTTGTTCCAAACTTTAAATCCGTGCCCCCTGGTTATTGATGTGAGCAGCTTCCCTCTATCAGTTCTATCTGAACCAAGTCATGGTCTTGTAAACCTCCTCCAAATTTCTCAACCTCCTTTGGTCCAAGGAGACTAACCCTGCAGAAATTCTTTAAAAGCCTTCTTTAAGAGCAAGTTTCCAATCACCTGTTCTCCTATTTCCTACTGAGGTTCAGCATTGAATTTTATTTGGTAACCGTTCCAGTAAAAGCCGATTTAAAAGCGTTACATTTAGTTCCTCCGTCGTTGCTTTAGTGAGCGCTGCCTACAAAATATATTGCAGTTCCGACAGCACCTCGAAAACACACAGCCTCCTGCAGCAGGAGGACAAAGGCAGCAGACGCAATGGAAGATCACTACCCCTCTAACTCACACACCGTTCTGATGGGAAATACATTGCTGATCCTTCATTGTTGCTGGGATAAATCCTGGAACTCCCTCCCCCACAACACTGACTCAGGGGGAGTTAAGGATGGACACTAGCGCCTGTGGTTCCCACATCCTGCAAGTGAATGAAAAAGCATAAAAATACAGGTTGATGTGAGGCAGTTGGATTTGTGTGACATGTTGTTGAGAGATTGTCTGTATCCCAGTGTAAGTGTGTTGGATCTTAGAGAGGCACCAGTTGGGTTGGCTGCAGAACATGACTGGCAGGGATTTTGTAGCAGGCTGCTTTTCTCTCTTTCTCTCTGTCTTAATGATATGAGGCTTGGAAACAGAGGAAGGGAGAAGCAACAACCAGAAAATCATAGATAAAGAAAATAATTGATTTCTCAGAAGCAGAATTTTGTGCACATCACAAAGCTTTGCCATCCCTGTAAAGCAGCCAATCCGCCACCAAACAGTGGAGAAAGTGGAACAGAGAGCCAAACAGATCTGTGCAATGTGCCATTTATAACACAGCTACCAGGTTAAGGAGTATGTTTATGATATCACACGTTGTAACCATTGATGAGGGAGAGTATTCAACACATTGAGAGACTCAGTCCCCTCACATCACCATCCAAATGCTTTTCAAATGATTCCACAATCTTTGCCTCCTCTACCTTGTCAGGGAGACCATTCTGTTCACTCACCACTTGCAGCGTGACAAAGACTTTCTCTTGTATTTACCTTTTATTTATTTCAGGCTCTCCCTCTTGTACTTATTAATTGAGGCCATTTGTAGCATTATGCAAAATTACATTCTTATTCCTTGAGCAATCTTGGGCATCTCGATGAGCTCCTCCCCAGTCACCAGCTTGTTGAATTGGCACCCAGAGCAGACATTTGTTGTGTGGTATTGGACAGGTCACCCACCCAATGTTCAGCTGGAGAGAGTGGACCTTTAGGATTGTCCTTGAATAATGCAGTAATTAAATGTGAATCAGCTGGACAACTCTTTGTGAGAAAGGTCAGGGGAATAAAGCACAATCTAAATTTCTGTTGAACACATGAAAAGATAAGAATCAATATGTAAATAAATATGTAAATTTCTAGTTTAACAGCTGACACATGGTTGGAGGTGGATGCTGGTAAGCACAGTCGGACAGGGTGGTTGAGAAGGTAGGGTGTTGGAGAAATTCCCCAGGGATACGTCAAGCAGAGCTGGTCACCCCACTTCAGTTCCACTTGGGAACTGAATGTTGGGCTCTGGGGTAGGTGTGAAAGATGCCACAGCACTAGTTTGATGAAAAGCAGTGTGGTTATCCTGTGTCCTGGCTAATACTGATTCCTCAAAAAATGATCTGTTCACTGTTAGTTGCTCCTTGTGGGTTCAATGGTGACTAAAGCTCAAATGAACCTCATTGGTCGTAATGCTCATTGGGATATGGAGGGGGGTTCTGCCATAGAATTGGAATTGGTAGCACATTGGACAACACCAATGTGATGTCACCCATCATGTACTCCCTGTCCAAGTTTCTCTACACCATGCTTTGCCATTAGACAGTGTTATAGAGAATGCAGAAGAGCTTTACTAACTGGAACTAGCATGGGCACATGGGGCTGAATAGCTTCCTTCTGTGTTATAGTATTTCTCTACTTCCATAATTCTATAGCTGGGATCTATCAATGCAAGTTTTTTTGTTAACTTTATCTGCATTCAATTTGAATTCCCAGACTACACTAGGTGAGGACTGCAACATTTATACCAATGTATCAACCCACTGCCACCCTAAAAAATACTGTTTTTTTCACCTTGGCACAGAGAATATTAAGGGGAAGCCTAAAAGATATTAATATTGTAAAGGACTTTGACAGAATAAACTGGGAGAACCTGTAAGTATCATAGAAGTCCAAATAATTGGTAAGAGGGAGAGGAAGGTAACATTCACACTAGAACACATAAGCTAAAGTGTTGGTAGAGTCACAATTCACGAGAAGTTCAAAAATCAACTGTAAGTGAAGGGAGTTAATTCTCTGGGGTGGGGACTAGCCTGCTTTTTCAAAAGAACCAGAATAGGCACCAATGCTGCAAGTATAACTCCATACTGCAGCTTTTTCTCTTAAACTTCAAGTTGAGTGAAGTGTCTTCCACACTCTCAACACTTTATGACAGGCCCTTGTGTGTTCACAATCAGATTTATTATCACTGACATGTGACATGAAATTTGTCTTTGTCATAGAGTCATGTGTTCATGTGCTGCCTACACACTGCAGTTGAGTTAATACCCCAAAACCCCAGAGGGATGTCAGTCCTTTACAACTGGGCCACCACTGATTTCAGCTCCACCACTGCTGCAAAAATTCATCTCACTTGTAAAAACTTTCAGGATCTTTCACATCCACCGATTTCCTCCCAACATACCAACCACCATGCCCCACCACCGGGCCACCGGGCAAATGGAGATGGTGGGAAGGAACTAAGCCACGTAAACCGGGCGATTACTGGTGTGCCAATCTGTTGTGAGAGGGGCTGCTGAAGTGTCATAATTGACCTCCTTCCCCTTGTGTTGGGAGGGTGGATGGAAAATGAGTCTGGGCTCCACTTCCTGAGTGTGCCCTGGTGTGAAGCACCCATGTGTGACCTAGGGTCAGGAGCAGCATCATTCTGCAGGAACATAAATCTCCTGACACAGTAACTATGGCCAACTGGATGGGCACTAGAGTGACTGCTTATGCCAATGGAAGTGTGCCCTATTGGAGTGCCAGAGTCCTCAGGATGAAGGAAAGACCCTGTAACAATAAGGTGCAAGCAGCTACATCTCCAAGCAAGTCGTCCTTGATTCTGAAGGGACTGCCCAAGAAGAAGAGAATATTTCCTCAAGTGAGGATGAGGAAGAGCATTTGTGCAGAGTGGCTTCTGACTGCAATGTTATTTTAATACCAGGTTTCTCTCTACACCACAATAGGCTCTTGATCCCACAGTGTTATTTTGGTTGGAAGTGTGCTGTTACTGTGGGCACTCCATATGTTTGGCATGCAGTGCGTGTTCTCTGCACAGCATGTGTGCTCTGTTGGACACAGTCAGTGTGATTCTGTTTACTTCAGAGCTGTCTCTTGTGTTGCATCATTTTTCTTTCCTGTTCCTGAGAATGAAAGCTGCTTAGTCAGTTGTTAGTTACTGGAAACAAGGGTTAGATGTTGCTAATCAATTAATGAAGCTAGAGAACCTGCTAGTCACAGTTCTCTGGATCTAGTAGAAATTGCCTAATGACTATAATATTTGAATGTAGTAAGACTAGATTGAATTAAATTAGCACAATTATTTGACTATAAAAATTGCTGGTTATAGAATCATAGACTCATGCAGTGTGAAGTCTTTATCTTGGCTTAATCATTGGTTTAATAAAATATTTGGATTGGCACCCTCAATGGTGTATTAGATTAGTTGAATAACCTAGAGATGGGAGGATTATTTTGTTAAACAGCTTGGTTAGTGCAGTGTGAGGCTGCATGTGCTCAGCCCATTCCACACAACTTTTGTCAGCGTGGGGACGTCAAGAATGGCAGCCACACTTAAGTTCTAAAAATTCTCCATCAAGCCAGTACTGTTGATGAGAATAGTATGCTAAAGCAATGGTAAAATAAAATAGAAAGTGTTGAAACTACTCGGCAGGTCAGGCGATATCTGTGGAGAGAAACAGAGCTGATCCATCAAGTCAATGAGGTTTCACTCATCATTTACCCACCAAGTCTAGATGGCCACTTTAATTCTCCATCTCACTTCCTGGCTGACCTCTCTATGTTTGACCTTCTTCATTGCAAACTCAAGGACTGACACCAAACCTTCTGAATGGGCTCACTGCAACCCTTTGCACTGAGTTCAAACAATTTTAGAGAATCAGCAATTCCAGCACTTGTCATTTCTTAGCCATCAAGGTATCTCAGATAATTATCCAGTTTTTCCTACTTACACCTCCCCCAAGCAGCCCTCTTGTTATTCACCAATTGCCTTATCACACCACCGCCCCCCCCCCGCACTATTGTTCCCCTGGTCATTTAACATTTTGATTGCAGTTGTAATCAGTTTATGATTGTCACATGTACCAAGGTACCGTGAAAAACTCTCCTCTCCTGATGTCTCTTCCTCCCCTTCTCTTTGTCTTAAAACTTCTTTTCCCTCCAGAGTTCATCTGAAGGACCTGACACATTGACCGTTTTTCTTTCAATTGAAGCTGCCTGACCTGCTGAATGTTTCCAGCACCTTCTGTTTTTTATTTTTATCTTTACCCTTCCCCAGTCGTGATGGAGGTTTGTTGACCTGAAATGGTGACCAGATGTAGCCTGATCTGCTGAGTTCTTCCAGCACTGCAGCCAATCTGGAAGTTCATTAACCTTGTCTTGGATTTTGCTGCAGTCTCAAAACTTGAAGTGTTGAGTGGTTTGACAGCACAGCATTCTGTGCTGGGTTGTGAGCAAGTTCTTAAACAATCTCGTTGGACTCTTGGGTTGGCGCAGAATGACATTGGCAGGAATCTCGGAACAGACTGCTTGCTTGGCCTTTGTGTTGGCTTGGGAATGGGATGTGGGGTGTGCAGGAAGGGGAATGAGGGAGACAGAGAGACAGAGCAAAATGAAAGAGGGTAAAAAAATGCAAACTATTGCAAGAAGCCCAAAAATCCAACGCCATTGTCATCTCAACCAGAATAACATTAGTGGGAAACATACAAAGACAAGGATGAATCTGAAATTTCCAAGGAAGGGAAATGATCCACGGATAAAACCAGACCCAAATCCTTATTATTGTAAATAAGTGCTTTAAGATACTTTCTCCACTAACAGTTAAAATCCTTTACAGAAGTATTTTTAACTGCTACAACAGTCTGCACTGTGGCATAAACACTTATATTTTGAGGCTGAATGGTTTAATTTAAGCGCATGATATTTCCGTGAATTTTCTTTTAGAAACCTCTTTCTCTGACAGATATGGAAGTTATTTAATGGCCAGCCGCGAGGAAACTTGGCATTAGCAGTGATTACCTTCACAGCAAAACTCGATGAGGAGGGCCGTGTGCAAACACGGACACTGTGCATGGAGGGGGTGTGGTCAGGAATGTGACAACCTCTCAGCTTTATGTAAATGTGTAACCAGATGACCTACACTTTACCAATTACCCCCTGTGACTTCTACTCTGTCCGTGGCTTTCTAATGGATGTATAATTATCCAGAAAATGTACAGAAGATGCACACCAGGAAGATGTAACTTACTACATTCTTTGTACATCTGTCTCAAACCTCTTCTCTCTAGTTATGTGTTTAATCAGAGCATGTCGACATCCAAAGCAGCCACCAGACAGAACGTAACAATCCCAGAACATCTGAAAGCCGGAGCAGTAATATACTGGACGCTCTGCAGCTTTGGAACACACTCCCAACCATCTGCCTGTCTCTGAGGGAGCTCTGTTCAGTTTGAAGGGATGGTCTCAAGACTCTCTTGTTCTGAGAACCCAGCCAACTAACAGATGGGTGATCTGGTTAGTATCATGGAATCATTATCAAAAAAACAGCACTGTGCAGAAGGAGGCCACTTGGCCCATCAAGCCTTCCCCACTCTGAAATAACATTGAAGTCCTGCTTCCATTCATCCCGCCCCATCCCTGCAATTGGAATTTATCCAACTTCCTTCGGAATTTGTTTCAGACAGATCATTCCACATCCCTTCTGGTTGCAATAAAAATATTTTTCCCACTGTTGTCTCTGCTTCCTTTGCCAATCATCTTATATTCATGCCCTTAGATTATCAATCCTTCACCAATTGGAAACATTTGCTCCCTCAAAACTCGTCAAGATTTCAAACAGTTTTCTCAAGACTTACTGCAATTTTTAGCCCCTACATTATTCATTAAAAACACAAACACACAGACACAGACACAGACACAGACACAGACACACACACACACACACTCACACACACACAGAGGCACACACACACACAAACACAGACACACACACATACTTTCTCTCTCTCTCTCTCTCTCTCACACACACACACACACACACACACACACACACACTGACAGAGGCACACACACACATACACACACACTCACACATACACACACAGAGGCACACATACACACATACAGACACACACACTCACAGAGACACACACACACACATTCTCTCACACACACACACACTCATACATTCTCACACACACACACACACACAGAGGCACACATACACACACATTCTCTCACACACACACACACACACACACTCATACATTCTCACACACATACACACACACACAGAGGCACACATACACACACAAGCAGACGCATACACAAGTACACATACACACACAAGCAGACACGTATGCACATAGGTACACATGCACACATACAGACACACACGTACACATGCACTCATGCACACACACAGACATGCACACATGCACACATACAGGCACGCACATAGACACAGACCCATACACATAGACATACACACAGGCACACAGTCACATACATACAGAGACACAGAGATACAGACACAGGCGCGCGCGCACGCGCACACACACACACACACACACACACACACACACACACACACACACACACACACACACACACATGCGGTGTCCAGTGTGTCAGTGACTGTTGACTGTGAACCTACAGCCGTTCACTTCGACTGAGCAGACACTGTATAGGAAGACAAGCCCAGGGCTGAGGCTGGCTCTGGGGGTTGGAGAAAATGTAGGAAGTTGTGGGTGAGAAAGGGCCACAGATTGTAGGTCCAATCAGATGCTGGGATCAGGGAGGGTTGGTGACTGTCAGGGGTGGGGTTGGAGATACTAACAACCTACTGGAGGAACTCAATCGGTCAACAGCAGCTGTGGGAGGAAAGGAATTGTTGATGTTTCGGGTCTGCATGATCTTGGAGTTGGAGGTCGTGGCCTCAGTTGTAGACTGTGTGGGATCACTGGGTCATGGAACTCAGGGGTTTGGGGGGGTGGGGTCAGAGTTCACTGCCTGAGCCATTTGGTGGGGACATCAGGGACGGGGGGGGGGGGGGGGCGCGGTGGGCCAATAAGGAGTGGGAATTTGGGTCGAGCCTTGTTATGCCAGAAACTGCAAGGTACTGCAGAGAATTGTGGACACAGCTCAGCCATCACGGAAACCAGCCTCCCCTCTGTGGACTCTGTCTACACTTCTCACTGCCTCGGTAAGCAGCCAGCATTATCAAAGACCCTACCCACCCTGGACATTCTCTCTTCTCCCCTTTCCTGATGGGCAGAAGATACAAAAGCCTGACAGCATGTACCACCAGGCTCAAGGCTTCTACCCCGCTGTTATAAGACTATTGAATGGCCCCCTTGTACGATAAGATGGAGTTTTGACCTCACAATCTACGTCGTTATGGCCCTGCACCTTATTGTCTGCCTGCACTGCACTTTCTCTGTAAGTGTAACACTTTATTCTGCATTCTGTTATTGTTTTCCCTTGTACTACCTCAATGCTCTGATGTGGTGAGATGATCTGTATGGATGGCATGCAAAACAAAGTTTTTCACTGTACCTCGGTACATGTGAAATAGTAAACCAATTTACTGATTTAATTTATCAACTTATGCTAGAGTAGGTGGGTTCCTCGGGTGTGTAGAAATGTGCTGGTACTGTGGGTGTGTGAGGCTTGAATGATTAAATGTGGGACTTACCTTCGTGGCCTCCGGCCTGGTGGTGTATGAAGGAAAGGTCTTGCTTTTCCAAGTGTGCCCAAGAATAGCTGGACAAGGCACTCCAACCTGTCTACACCCTCCTAAAATCCACTTCCCTCACCTTTTACTGCACATGCAAGATCTGGGCCTTGTGCAGACTTTGTCCAGAGCAGATGAAGGTTTGGGAAGGATATTGGACACTTGGGTGGTTGGAAGTACCCACATTGCAGGTAAGTGTCTGTACCCATGTCAGAGAAAGCTTGGCAGAGACCAAAAGGCAGAGGGCAGCCAGAGGCAGTAAATGTATAGAGAAAGGGGGGCATCCTGTCCCTTCACAATGCCCTTCTGTGTCCCAACTGGGCCAGTGTGTGGGCAGCAGTTCTCCCCGATACACTCCTGTAACTAAGAGGTCTATGAAACTGGGAAAGAGTAACCCATGGATTTCGTTTTAATCACCATCAACCTAATCAATGAGGGTCAGTAAACAGAAAAGTGCAAAGGAAGTGTAAATTAATAGAGAACAAATTAAAATTTCAACAATGGGAATGCTAAATTCTACTTGAGAAATAAGTGGAACTGAGGTGTCCTGCTGTCAGGGGCAGTGGGTTCGAAATATAAATAATTATTGGTTTGAAGAGAGTAAGATCAAGTCTCATATTTCTGTGACACGTTGTCCCAAAGTGTTTCCCACCACAGAAATACTTCTGGAAGTGCACTGACTGCTGTAACGTCGGTTTATGCACAGGAAGTTCTCATGGGCAGAAAAGGAATAAATGATCAATCCTGTTCCAGTTGAGAGTTAAGTGTGGATCAGGACACTGGGTGGAGCCCCCTTGCACTTCTTCGAAATAATGCCATCGGACCTTTTGCATCAACAATTTGCTGAGGAGTCCCTGATGAATTTGTGGCAATATTTGCTTTTGGTACAAGGTTTCACAAAATTCCCAACATCTGGCCCAGAAATTCAAAGTATTCAAAGCCTCAAAACACAGATCAGAAAGGTGCTGAAGTGTAAATTTGCTTTGGAGCTGCTGGGAGGGACGGTTCTGCGTTCTTTGCACGCCAACCATTGTGGTGCCTTGGAATCGATGCAGAGGAGGTTGACCAGAACGTTTGACACAAGAAAGACTGCAGATGCTGGAAATCTGGAGCAATGCACAAGAAATGCTGGAGGAGCTCGGCAGGTCAGGCAGTACCTATTGTACGTTACCAGAATGTATGCAGGGCTGGGTGGGTTTCAGCTACAGGGTTAGACTAGAGAAGCGAGGGTTATTCGAGTGGTATGGATGATGACTGGTTTAGACAAGGTAAATAATAGGAAGATAGTTTGCTGTTTGGTGGAATGTTTAAAATTTGGCGTAAAGGGTGCAAGGAACATGTGAGAAATTGGAATTGGTTTATTACTCTCACATGTACCGAGATACAGTGAAAAGCTTTTGTCTGTGTGCTATCCAGACAGATCATTCCACACACAAGTACATTGAGGTGGTACAAAGGAAAATAGTATTACAGTTACAGAGAAAGTGCAGTGCAGGTAAACAAATAAAGTGCAAGGGCCACGGCGAGGTAGACTGAGATCAAGAGTTGGTCTTTATCATATGAGAGGTCCGTTCAGGAGTCTGATAACAGAGGGATAGAAGCTGTCCTTGAGTCTCGTGGTCTCAAGCGTTTGCATCTTCTGACCAATGGGAGGGGGGAGAATAGAGAATGACTGGGGTGGGAGGGGTCATTGATTATGTCGGCTGCTTTCCTGAGACAGCGGGAACTGTAGGCGGATTCAATGGAGGGGAGGCTGGTTTGCGTGATGGACTGGGCTGTGTTCACAACCCTCTGCAATTTCTTGCAGTCTTTGGCAGAGCAGTTGCTGTACAAGCCATGATGCATCCGGATAGGATGCTTTCTATGGTGCATCTGTAAAAACTTGGTTGGGAGAAACTCCTGTACTCAGAAAGCGGTGATTGTGTGGAACTCACTGCCTGTGGGGGTGGTGGAAGAAGAAGCAATCTGAGCTTCCCAGCAGGGAATTGGATGGACATTGGAAGAATAATTTACAGGGCTATGGGAACAGAGTAGGGGAACAGGACTGATGGACTTCTTTACAGAGGACCAACATCGACTTAATGGGCTGAACCTCTTCCTTCTGTGATGCAACGATTGCATAATTCTGTGCCATGTTCCAGATTCTCCGTCTGCAGGCACTGTATGTGGCTGTAGGTGTGGGGCTCATTGTTGCTTGATGCAGTGTGGACGATGTGGAGAGAGCTTTGTGAAGCAAACTTTAGTAAATCACAAAGAACAGGCAAATGCATTATGGGTATTTTTGTACAGTGTGCTCCCATGGGCAGAGTTGTGAGTGATTCGTGAGAGCGAAGCGTAGATTTGTACATGGAAGGCACGTGCCCCAAGGAGTCGATGGCATTCCAGCAAACTGTTGAAAACAACTTTTGTAAATCAGGATATTTCTAGATATGAAGGTCCATAGAGTTGTACAGGAACAAGCCCTTTGGTCCAACTGGTCTATGTCAATCAAGATTCCCATCAAAGCTAGTCTCATTTGCCTGCGTTTGGCCCATATCCCTTTAAACCTTTCCTATCCATGTACTTGTCCAAGTACCTTTTAAATATTGTTAACGTACCTGCCTCAACCACTTCCTCTGGCAGCTCAATCCACATACTGACCACCCTCTGGGTAAAAATATTGTCCCTCAAGTTCCTATTAAATCTCCCCCCTCTCAGCTTAAACCTGTGCCCTCTACACTCTACATACCTATACTCATAGAATTGCCATTTGTGTCATTAACTCATCTGTGAGCTGTTTGTGAAAGGAGTACTGCTTTCTTTTCCCGATCTTTGCTGAAAGTCACTCCTTTTCCTATGGAAGAGGGACTTGCATTTCTTCGGCTCCTCTCCTGCCCTCAGGGCACCCTGAAGTGATGTAAAGTTGAGAAAGCACTTTGAAGGTGGACTCGCAGTGTCATGATCTTAGGATTCTTCCCTGTTGCCCAAGTGGATGTCTCCAGAGCTTTCTTGGGTTGGAGTGTGGAGACTCCTGTTATTTTTGGGAAATATTTTGTGCATTTTATTCAAAAGAAGTAATATCCTGTGTTGGCGCTGAAATCAAAAGCAGCAAATCCTTGCATGTTGTTCCTAGCAAGTCTTGTTATTTTTATTGTTAGTTTTTATAAATCCATTCACTTTGACAACTGGAAGCGTGTGTCACCTTTGCCATTGCTTTCATCTCTCTGGGTTAATATTATACAACTCTGGGTACTTACCAACTGACAGCCATTCCCTTGGTTTTGCCGCATGTACGGGCTCCCATTCTGACCCACGTGACAAAAATTGGCCTCCTTTTTTGGAAAACATGTGTTTCCCTAGAGCATCAGAGGCTGAGGCATCCCCCCCTCCTGATAGAGGTTTCCAAAATTATGAGAGGCAGAGATGGGGAAGACAGTCAGTATCATCTCCCCAGAGTGGAAATATCAAACACCAGAGCCTTTAAGGTTGGGGGGAGGATGTTTAAAGGCGTTGTGAGGGGCAAGTCTTTTATGCAGAGAGGGGTAGGTGCCTGGAATGGGTCACCAGGGGTAGTAGTGGAAACAGGCGGTTCGGTGGAGATTAAGAGGCTTTTAGGTAGACATATGAATATGAAGGGAAAGGGGGAATATGGATGAGGACATTCAGTATAAGTTGGCATCAAGGTTGGCACAACATGGTGGGCCGAATGGCCTGTCCGGTGCTGGACTGTTTTACATTCTATTTATGTTCCATGTTTGGAAAGGACCACGTACCCCATCCTCGTCCCACCTCCCTTTCCCTCCTCTCTGCCTTCTTGCCTTTCTATCTCCTCTCTCTCTGTCCCCCTGCCTTGCTCAATCTTTCTCTCACTTTCTTTCTTTTTCTCTTCTTTATCACTTCCCCCTTTCCTTTCTCCCTCTTTAATTTTCACTCCTACTCCTCCTCTGTTCTCTTCCTCCTTCTCTCTCTTTCACTCTTACTCCTTTCTGTCTCTTTCACATTACCCTCTCTCCTTGTTTTTCTATCACTCCCTTCCTCTCTTTCACATTCTCCCTTTCCAAATCCCCCCCACCTTCTCTCTTTCTGTCTTTCTCTCCCTCTATCTCTCCCTCTGTCTCGTATGTGGAGCCAAATGTTGGAATAAGTTCCTAAAAGAAAGATGCCAAGGAAAGCCTTCGCCACTTCCATGAAATGGCAGCTCTGGTGACATCTCAGCCAGGGCACATTGGATGGCAAGTCTGACAACTACCTACACCTCTGATGATTTTTTTTTCCCACTTCCATGACTGAATTATAGACATTGCTTCTGAAAATGTGAGCATCTTGTGGAAAGCAAATCACGTTAAGAATCTAATCAACATTTAACCCATCCTTTGCCGACTAATGTGAAGTAGTGGTTAGGGCTGAGGCATTTTAGTTTGGGGAAGAACATACAGGGAATAGTTCCAAAATCGCTGAGCATATCACGGATGAAGCTCTATCTGGAGCTGGATGAGCACTTAATCCGACCTTAAGTAACAAGCCAAAGGCCTGAATGAACACCCTCCACTTGCACTTGCCAACAGCACTCAAGAAGCTCAATGCAACTGAGGGCAGTGCAGTTTCTTTCTTTGGCACTCCACCTTCAAACCTTCATCCCTCCGCCGTTGGCACACCATGGTTGCAGTGTGTCCCATCTACAAAATACACTTCAGTTATTCATCCGGGCTGCCCCAGCAGAACCTCCCAAACCCATCACCTCCAACCCAATGGTACTCGGCAATACAAGCCCCTCCGAGTCACCCAACATCCTGATTGGGAAATATATCCCCATTCCTTCAACATCATTGAGTCTGAATCCTGGAACTCTGTCCCGACAGCCCCGACATCAGAAGGGCTGCCGTGGTTCTAGATGGCACCTCACCACCACATCCTAAAGGGCAATTAGGGATGGGGAATAAACGCTGGCCTTTGCAGCAGCATCCTGTGAAGGAATAAAAATAGCCCACTTTCCCATCCGATCATCGCACCTGTTCCATTGCATCTCAGTTCATTCTATTGATGTCCAAATGTGGATCGCAGCTACCAATGCACTGGAATGTAAGGTTCCCTGCCTGAGGTAGCGGTGAGTGAATCTGGCCCATCATCCCCCAGATGAGGGAATGTGACGGAAACATGGAGAACTCCCCTGCTTCAGACTGCTGTGCAACAAATTTGCTGGGAAATGTAAACATTGCAGTCAGAATTCCATTGAGCCTGGAACACAGCAACAGTCCATTCTGCCCTTGGGGCTATGCTAGTATAAGCTCTATCATAAAACAGTGACAAACATCCACTGGCAATCACATTTGATGAGGGTATTCCATAGTCCCTCCCATTCCAGGAATTCCTCACATCATGAGGAGTCCAGCAATGACTTTCCCTATTACCAGGCACAGGGAATCCCCTCTGCAGTTCACTCCAGTGGATTCGTCTCCCTTCCTGAAGACGGTCACCCTGGGATCCCCTGGTCTGTCCACCTCTTCCCCGATGTGGACAATAAGATGGTGGATTTGTGACTGAAGCTCTTCAACGCTACGTTTTAGAACTTCATAGATGCAGTCTGCTCCTGAGACCTTGTTATTTTTTAATTGGGATATGTCCTTTTCAACTTCTTGTCAGTCAGGAGTGTCAGGAGTATCAGCAAGGCTGAACTGAATAGGGTACTGTAGGCTGGAGTCAGGAGTGCTCACATCAAGATGCTTGAGCTGATTTCCAGTGGAGTTAATTGCCTCTCTGTTCCTGAGAGTTCAGCCCTGACCTTGGCTCTCAGAGGGGTGGGGCCTTGGGTGTTGGGGAGGTCTTGGGTGTCAGTGAGTTGCTGAGCCTCCTACCCTCTCTATGTCCATCACCTGTTCTTTAGGCCCTGGATTTTTTGATGGACCTCTACCTTCATGTACCTATTGAGCTGTTCCTTTTCCCCCGAGAAATGCTGGGGCTTCCAGTCCAGGAACACCTCATGTTTGGGGTTAATTAGCTCCTCAGTCCCCAGGTCATTCTCATCAAACCAGAGCTGGTTCCTTCTTGGTTGAGGAGCCAAGAGTTTCTTTACGGGCGCCAATTTTGGTGGGCTTCTGGGCAGCCCATAAGCTGTGATTTTGAAAGGCAGAGAGGTGACAAGTTGCTTGAGAGGGGGTTTCTGAGAAGAACCAGCTTCATGGAGTCCTTGAGAGCTTCGATATCGATCGTCTTGTGGCAACACTTCTGTTGATGCTGATGTTTTGGGACTAGGCTGATGGAGGTAAACAGAGCGGATTAGGCAATGGTCAAGTACTTGACTATAATGTTCTTCAGGAACAGAACCCAGCTAGCTAACCTGAGCCCTGACTGTTCTGATGAAAGGTCATCAACATGAAACATTGACTCAGTTCCTCTCTCCACAGATACTGACTAACCTGCTGAGTATCCCCAGCATTTTAACGCTGACTCCATGTGTTGGGTTTGGGTTGGATCAGCTTTAAAAAAACATTACGAGGACTCTGTCTGAGGTCAAGGTAAGGATGTCTGTGGTCGCTCAGGCTTCAGTTGGTTTTAATTTGGTATGTCTGTTTGGGAAGGTTCTGAGGTTTTAGGTGGTGCTAGATGAATGCAAGTCTCTTTACAGTAAAGTAATGCTGTGCTGATGTGAACCATCTCTATAAATGCATCCACTGTGCTACCAGTATGTTCATAAACCTGGGCTGTAGTGGGGAGAATGGATGTCATTATTAGTGATGGTTTGCATTCAGAGATTGGAAATATCTTCCTTTTGTGTACGGAACTGATGTTGCTCTTTCTCAGTGGGTGTTCACTGCAGGATTCACAGCTTGTTTCAAGGACACTTTGCAGCAGTTGTCTGGTGCAGAAGGAGCGATCAGCAAGGTGTTGCGGGAGACGATGGCCTGCTCCCCTCACTGACGTACTCTGTCCCAACAGCTGGCCAGCCATTTGTTACTTCACGAAAGGAGCAGGAATGAATATTCATGACCCAACATCACTGGTACACAAGTGCAGCAGATGCCTTGTTCATTTGACAGTGATAATAACACATGTTGTGGGACTAAAATTAACAAAATACTCCCAGTTGTTGATATTTAGTTAGTGAAAGACCAATGCTTCTGTTTTTAGCTCCTGCAAACAGTGTGATTGGCAGTCATTGTAACAGGGTGTTCTCATGTCTTTTTGCCTTGTATTAGTTATTATGCACTGAAGGAACTTTATGCTACCGTTATATTAGTGAGCAATGCTAATCAAATGATATAAAGCCTGGTTATGGTTATAACAGCTTGGCCTCTCTTTACAAAGCTCAGTTCACAGACTGACTTCACTCTGTATCTGACTGGCTGTCTAATTACATCATTGACACAGCACACACTGGTGTTATGCAAATGTTTTTTAAATACTCAGACTGATGCAGTGTTACTATTATCGCTGCCTGATCATTGGTTCCAGATTCCCATGATGATGGTGCGTAAATTGGTGCTGGAATGCTGAGGGAATCTTGCTCTGTGGGAAGGAAAGGTTTGCTTTTCTGTAACTTCTTTCATAACCTCAGGACAGCTCGAAGTAACCTCAGCCAACGAAGCTCCTTCGCAGTGTGGTCAAGGGTGGAATGTGGGAAATGCTGCAATCAATTTACACACAGCAAGCTCCTACTCACTCTGATAACATAATGATGAGTTGTCTGTAAACAGCAGGACTCCTACTCCTGGATAATGGGGTTGATCCACAAATAAGGTCTATCACTGTGATCCTCACAGGAAATGTATCTGTGTGTGTATTTCTGTGTGTGTGTGTGTGTGTGTGTGTGTGTGTGTGTGTGTGTGTGTCTGTATGTGTTTGTGTATGTGTGTGTGTGTGTTTACATGTGCAATATTGCATGTATGACTGTGTGTAGACATGTAAATTTGCATGCACCTATGTCAGTTTATGTACACACAGATCTATGCACACACACGTTGGGAAATGATTGCAGTCAGATGTGTTGAGGAAAATGGATGGTGTGGAAAGGAAACTTAACTTACATGGATAGACTTTGTGGTTAGATTGAGTGATGTGTGGTTTGTGTCCACTGATCTCCTGGATAGTGTGGTTGATTCAAAAATTATGTCCATCACTGAGAGATGAAGCCAAGAAGAAGTTCTGCTGAATTACAGTCTAGAACCTCACTGTTTCTTCAGTTCTGAGTTTGGTCACTTTGAGCTGTTCAGCCATGTGAATCATGACAATTCTTCCTGCAATACTATCCAGTGAGGCAGTGGCAAACTCTGACCATTACTTCAGCCGTGACCTACCTCCCTGCCATACACACTAGTCGGTTTATGATGGTCTAATTGAGATTGGTCACCTCTACATCAACTGGCATCAAGTACAACAGAGGACAACAAATGAGGAAGCAGGGAAGGGAAGGGTGTGTGAATGGTTTGCATGGAGCAGAGGGAGTAGAATCTTTTGGAGCAAACACACTAGCATAGACCAGATGGGCCAAGTGGCCTTTTATGTCTGACCTAATCGTTGGGGTACCATTATGGATTAACTCACTGGACCAGCAGCAGAAATTAGATCATTGAACGAGAGATATGAGTTTGAAACCCACTACGGTAGCTAGGGAACTGAAGTTTAATGAAATAAATCTGGGATTATGGATCAAAATAAACAGCTTGTCCCAGGAATAAATCCAACTGATTAGCACGCTGGGAAGGAACTCTTTCATCTTTACCCCCTGGCCTGCCTCTGACTCCTGACCGACCAATGAAGTCAACCCTCAACCACCTCCTCAGTTCAGTGGTGGACAATAAATGCTGGTATGGCCACGAGGTCCACACTCAGCGAATACTCTTTTTTACAAGTCGGATAGATGTGGAGTCACGGTTTGTGTTGATAGCGGTTTGTTGGTGAGTTCAAGGATCACTGGTAATTCTTGCACAGCTGGGAAAAATTTAAGGTCAACGAAGCATGGAATTGTGGTTCTTCTTCTTTGGTGTCAGTATTCTTTCATATGTGTGGAACAGATTAGATTGCTGAGTGGTAAAAGTTTACAGTTTATTTAGACTTTGTTTTTCTCACAAGAACAATTGCAGAAATGCTCCTGGACTAGTGATTACGAGCTTCACTCGAGCATCTTCCACCTCACCTACATTTTCTGATCCGATTGCTGTCTCTGAGAAGCCTACGATCAAGAGATGGGTCATCACTGACTGGAGACTCGGACGGACCAGCTGTATGAATACCGTTGCATGAGGAGCAGGTCAGAAGCTGGGTATCCCGTGGCAAGTAACTCAGTTCCTGATAGAACCTGTCCAGTATCCATAAGGCACAAATCAGGACTGTGATGGGACCCATTCCACTTCCCTGGATGAGTGCAGTTCCAATATCGATTGAAAAGTCCAACTGGGACAAAGTGACCGCTTGATCGGTAACCTCACTGAGGGGTCAGCGGTGGAAAGGGTGAGCAGTTTCCTGGACATCAACATCTCAGAGAATCTACCCTGGGCCCAACACATTGATGCAATCACAAAGAATGCACGTCAGTGGCTCTACTTCATTAGAAGTTTGAGGAGATTGGTATATCACCAAAGACTCCTACAAATTTCTATAGATGTACGGTGGAGAGCATTCTGACTGGTTGCATCACTGCCTGGTATGGAGGCTCCAACGTGCAGGATCAAAAGAGGCTGCAGAGGGTTGTAGACTCAGCCAGCTCCATCACAGTCACAACCCTCCCCACCATTGAGGACATCTTCAAGAGGTGGTCCTCAAGAAGGCAGCATCCATCACTAAGGTCCCTCACCATCCGGGACATGCCCTCTTCTCGTTACTACCGTCAGGGAGGAGGTACAGGAGCCTGAAGACCCACACTCAATGATTCAGAAACAGCTTCTTCCCCTCCGCCATCAGATTTCTGAACGGTCCATGAACCCATGAACACTGCCTCGTTATTCCGTTTTTTTGCACTGTTTCTTTATTTTGTAATTTATAGTAACTTTATGTCTTTGCTCTGTACCGCTGCCTCAGAGCAGCAAATTTCACATCATCTCAGTCAGTGGTAATAAATCCGATTCTGATTCCGACTCTGTTTGTCACCCTAAACACTTGTCCACCCCATCACCTGCGTGCAGTGACCACAGTGTGTACCATCGACAAGATGCACAACTATTACCCACCCAGGCTTCATGTACCTGTAACACTGCACAGAACCTTGTTCACTCTCGCTCTTACTGCTCATAGACATGAAAACTCCAATAATTCGCACTTCCAGGAGGTTGTTCCTACTGTCTAGTGCACCACGCGATTAGAAAGTCAAACTGCCATAGGGAAGTTGGTATTGGGATTGGTTTATTATTGTCACTTGTACCGAGGTACAGTGAAAAACTTGTCTTGCATACCGATCGTACAGGTCAATTCATTACACACTGCAGTTACATTGATTTAGTACAGAGTGCATTGAGGTAGTACAGGTAAAAACAATAACAGTACAGAGTAAAGTGTCACAGCTACAGAGAGGTTCCAGGGAACTGAGCAGCGCAGTGGGGAACCTGCAAGCTGAGACTGTCTAAAGCTACTTCTTAGTTCTACTCTACCACATGTGAACTTTTGCCAGAAAAAGTGCTATTAGCTCAGGTTTCCCGTTGTGAAATTTCCTTGGTATTGATGACCGATTGTGGATATCCCCCACACAGTGAGGTTTCAGCTTTTGAAGGGCTGTATCCATGTGAACATGCACACCTATTTATGTTTTTAGTGACATTTGGGAAGTGTCCCTACTTTCTGACGCACACCTCACTAGAACCCCTAATGGCTCATGAAGAGACAAACCTCTCAACTGTCCACTTTTCATTGTTGGATCAATCAACAGGGAAAAGGACCTGTTGATGCAGGGTGTGAAACCAGCTCACTCTCTGCTATCCGTTGGGAATGTCAAGGGGAAACTCACTGCCCCAGTGTCTCTCCCACTTGTCACTTCCATTGCAGCAAACGTTTGATTCCTCTCGTACACTGTAAGCTGCATCATGTAAATCATTTCTTACTCCTCTTCATTTTCCTAATTCTGATTTGCATTTATGTTTGCATAATTGTATCCACTTACTAACCTGAGTGGGTTTAAAGTAATATTTCCAGATTAATGTTTGGGATTGAATTCAATATTCTGTTCATCCTGTTAAGGATCCAATCAACACTTTTTTTCTGTTACTTGAGGACATAGAACTTGAACTTTCCCAAACCTTCCACCATGATTCATCCCTTTAAACTTGGGATTTATTGATAGAGCCAGAGTACAAAGTTATTGAACTTTTATGAAGAGCTGGTTGGGCCACAGCTGGAGTATTCAGTCCAATTCTGGTCACCACTCTTTAGGAAGGAGGTGACGATCTCAGAGACGGATGCTGGAAAGGCATATGGAGGAGTGTGGGATGGGGGGATATGCGGGAGGAAGGGGTTAGGTAGTGTGAGGGTGGTTTGATGGACGGCACAACATGGTGGGCCGAAGGGCCTGTTTTGTGCTGTATGGTTCTATGGTTCTATGGTTCTATGGTTCTATGGAAAGAGTTACAGGATGTCCCTGGGTAATGAATGGGTTCTGTTCTACAGACGTCCTTAAGTCGATTTTGCCCATAAGTTGGAAAATACACAAAAATCACTTGATGTGGTAACTGTTGCGCCACAGTATTGTAATGAATGGCATCAAAAACACATGACTGGACACATAGGAAAGCAGAGAGCGAGCTGGTTTCATACCCTGCATCGTAATACATAACACATAAGAAAAAATCATTACTAAAAGTGGAGAGAGGAAAGCAGTTTGACTGTTTGTAGGAATGAGCACGTGTATGTACATTGGGCTTTTGAATTTAATAATATAATGGGAGCTCATTTGTATCTCTGGGTGTCTCCAAGTTTGGTGTTCATAACCTAGGGATGGCCTGTACCAGGACAGTTCCGGGGATGAGGGAGTTCAGCTGCTGTGTTATGCTGGAGAAGCAAGGGTAGAGTGGGTATTTGATAGAAGTGGACAAGATCATGAAGAGCCTAGAGTGGGGAAATCAGGGAAGCTGTCCCCATTAGTGGAAGCTGAAGGAGCAGGGGACACAGAAGGTAACATGTTGATACTGGAGCCGGTCAGGGCTTCCTGAAGCTGTTTGGACAAACATGAGGAAAATACTTTACAATGGCCTGGAGAATGAGTGGTGTGATGGGATTCACTAGATTGCTCCAAGAGGAGTCACCACAGGCACTGCCTTGACTACTCTGGTATCCCTGTATACCAGCTGAGTGCTGCAGATGGCAGAGACCTGACTGTGGTGTGGATGGATCTGTGGAAACATAATTCCACTGGTGATGGGCAGAACTGCTCCCAGAATAACTGATGCCGATAACTCAGTCCATATGTGAACCTTGTTGTCCTGTTGGACTTTGATCTCTGACTCCATTGATTATCTAAAGGTGTCTGTTTCACCTTCCTCACAATAAGAAGGCCTGAGCTGAGTGAAAATGGACATTAGTGCAAGGTTGAAGAGCAGAGTGGCAGTGTTGGTAAAGGTTTAGTTTGTGCAGTGTGCACCTCAGAGGCCCTGGGACATGTCTCTTCACGTTACTACCATTAGGGAGCAGGTACAGGAGCCTGAAGACCCACAGTCAATGATTCAGGAACAGCTTCTTCCCCTCCGCCATCCCACTTCTGAATCATCCTTGAACCCATGAACACTACCTCATTATTCCTCTTTTGCACTATTTATTATTGTAACTTACAGTAATTTTTATGTCTTTATGTCTTGCACTGTACTGCTGCCACAAAACAACACATTTCAGGACGTATGTCAGTGATAATAAACCTGATTCTGACTCTGATTCTGATACAGAGTCCCACTCCAGAGACAAGGGCAAAAAGTCTTGTGCATTTCAGGGGGACTGCCGATCCATCAGAGGTGCTGCTCTGTGGAAGAGATGTTAAACCAAGTCATTGATGAGGTTTTCTTCAAGGATCCAAATGTTCCACATCTGAAGAGCCAGGAAGATTCCAAGCTCAATGAAGAACTGAATAACACAGGTTCAGAGCTGTGCACTCTGAATTGCTGGCAGTTTCATACTTTACAACCGTCATTACACTTTGAAAGCACTTTATTGGCAGTAACATGAGGTCACAAAAGGTGCTATATAAATGCAAATCTGTGTCTCTTTCTGTAAATGGCGATCAGAATTGATCTCCATAGCTGATGTCCCCCCACTAAAGCAGATTAGAGAGAGGGGTAGAGTCAAGGCGATTGGGGGGGGGTTTCAAAAGAAGGATGAAAATTTTAAAATTGAGGTGTCTCTTTACTCGGGGCTAATTCCTGCCCTCAAAGTGGTGACAGGTGAACAGGTGTCAGTGTGGGTCAGGACCCAGAACAGCAAAGAATTACGTTAAAGGAATTTTAAGGAGTTTTTATAATTGTCAACTTTGGGTGGCTTGCCCCTGAGGTGTATCAGAAAGAGCATATTGGGTCCAGACCTCAGCTGGTGGCTCAGACTGACTGAGACTGATGTAGGTGATTTAACCTGGCTTCTGCTACTCTCACACTCTGCCTCTGGGGTGTGTTTTACCAGTTCCTATTTTCAACACTAGATGGCGGACTTTCACCAGGCATGGGTTGAAGCCTCTGGAGTATTGGGGGAGTGGGAACGTACTTGGTGGCAGCTGATCTGGGCAGCCTGCCAACCTCTATGGGAGCGCACCATTGACCAGCTGTGGGGATATCAGTGCGGGGCTCCATCATGACCCACCTCTCCTACGTGAAAGGAAAATGGGGGAGAAGAGTCACTGGGATTGGGACTGGGATCATGTGGCAACCCGTCGAGGGAGTGGGGACAAAGTTGGGCTCTGGCCCAGGGAGACAGGATGCAAGTCTCCACCCTTGGAGCTCCCACCTGTCATGAGCCAGGGGTTCACAGGGAGAAAAGAGACACAAGAGACTGCAGATGCTGGAATCTGGAGCAACACACAAGATGCTGGAAGAACTCAACGGGTCAGGCAGCACCTATGGAGGGAAATGGACAGTCAACGTTTCAGGTCGAGGATCTTCATTTGGATTGATGAAGGGTCTCGATATGAAACATAAACAGTCAATTTCCCCCCGCAGATGCTGCCTGACCTGCTGAGTTCCTTCAGCATCTTGTGTGTCCACAGAGAGTAGATGCCTTTGGTCAGGATCAGAATCAGAATCAGGTTTATTCACTGATTTATGCTGTGAGATGTGTTGTTTTGCAGCAGCAGTACAGTGCAAGACATAAAAATTACTATCAGTTACAAAAGTTAGTGCCACTGAGTCAGGGTGGTGGGAGCAGAGGACAGAAGCATTGTGCTGGTGACGTAGGCAAGGCCAAACCCCAACTCTTTGCTCTGTCCAACACTGCTCTAATTGTCTTCTCCATCCATACTTCCAGCCAGGGGAGATCACACCCTGCCCACACATATTGGAGACGAGGGAGGTGAGGACTCTCAGGAGATTTCATGCAGTGACTTTGCTTGGCTGCCTCAGTGAGAGTGTTAGGGCAGAGTCAGGCTCCAATGAACTCCGGTCAGGCAAGAGGAGCAGGACTTACTGGACTGGGTGTGCACAATGCCCTTGAACTTTCTCCATTCTGTGCACGGGTGTGGGGGGAGTGTGGCTCAGGGGATAAGGAAACCGCTGCGACTGAATATATAGTCGCACACGAGGTGAGTCCTCACTTTCCACCTAGCCCCTGCCAGTCCTGAAATAATGCTGAAACTGATTTTACAAAAGCTCATGCGGGATTGCAACACAGGCACCACCAGCACTGGTGTTGGTCCAACTACACTCCGCTCGGGGACAGTGAGAGGTGGGTAATAAATGCAATGACGCCCACATCCCACAAATGGATGGAAAAAAGAACAAATATATTTGACTCTGAAAAGTAATTCATTCACTGTTTGCAAAGTGTTTAGGGACACGTTTAGTAAATTTTTGAGCCTTTAACTGCAAAACACTTAGATTTTAACCAGATAGGTAAGCCCAGTTTTGAGTTGATTCCTGTAACTTAAGGATGTCATTTAACTGTTCAATTGTTCTTGCACAGTAAACTTGAGGATATTATTTAATTCATTAAAAAGAACCTACTGGACATATTCAACTAAGAATAAGTCACACGAGAAACAATGTCTTGCTTTTAGATGGTATCTTTAGTGGTGTTTCACAAGTGTGTAATCAAACAGAGAAGCTGACACTGAGTGCTGAACAAAAACTGGACAAATGGTTTAAGGGAAGAAGAGGAAGGTGGAGAGGTTTGGAGAGGGAACCCCGGAGCTTAGGGACTGAATTCAGGGCAAGCATGGAGCAAAGCAAGTGGTGGATCACGAGAGGCTGGAGTTGGAAGTGCCCAGAGACTCTGAAGGGTTGGAGTAGGGAAGCTGGTCGAGTCCTTCATTGCGGTACTGAGGGACTGCTGCACTGTCAGAGGTCTTTTGTATCATACACTAAATCCTGCCTGCCCTCTCAGCTGGTTGTATGTTACCCCAAGACACTATTTTAACGAAGAGAATTCCCCCTGACATGTTTGTCTATATTTATTCCTTCAGCATCTTCATTAATCAGCTTATTGGGTCACTGCAACGTTGCTGTTTGTGGGAGCTAACTGTGAACATACTGGCACTAATTCTTTCCTAATGATGGAAAGTCCACTTCAGAAGGTCTTCATTTGCTTTGTAACGTTCTGCGGCTGTGAACGTGATATTACTGAAGGGGAAGCTCCATCCTCCCTCTTTCTCCCTTCCATCCACATGAGACATACCCCTCACTCTTTACCTCCATTTTCCTCTTTCACCTTCCTCCTTTCACTCTTGTCTTCCATTTCCTCCCTTCCTCTTCCTCTACCCTTGTCTTTTTCTCCCTTTCACCTTCTCTCCGTTCTTTCTCTCTCACGTGCTCTTTCTTCTCTTTCATATCAATGTGGCGACCTAGGATTGGGATCAAAGAGCAGAGCGCGTGCATGATGAGGCAGTCCCAGGTTTGTACAGAGCCCAAGGTCTGCACTATCGACCACAATTCTGGCAATCGCATTGAGAAAATTAGCTAGTGGAGAGGCTGCAGGGAAAGACAGCTAAATTGATAAGACAAGAGGCTGCAGAAGCTGGGAGATATTACCAGGGGAGGTGAAGACTCAGGAATGACCTTATCAAAATAGCTGAGATCCTACAGGGCACCAGAGCACTAAACACATCTCTGTTTAACACAGGCAGAGATCCTACAAGAGGCAGAGCTACTAATTCAGAAAGGGACAAGCAAACGGATTTACACAGAGACTGGATGAATATACAGGATGCGTTGCCAAAGGAGGCAGGCGGTGTGGGCTGATTATATCAGAAAATTCAAGCAAGTTGGATAAATGCCTGACAAAAAAATTAGTTAGAAGTGTACTGTGGATATCATGGGATATGATATTGCGTAGACGTGGGGACTGACCAGATGGAATGCAGTGGTCTTTTAGGCACCTGCATGTTCTTATAAGGATTCCATTTATCTTATAGTATGTTTATGTTAGGATTTTACCGCTGATGCTGGCATCAGATTTGCAGATTCTGTAAAGTAGCAATCTGGCGTGTGCGTCTCTGAAGGCTATGCCACCTTCAGTGCCAAAGTAAATGTCATCGGAGGCAAGGACAGCCAAAAACATGGTTGAGGCAGCACTGCCTGTACTGTACAGGGAAGATAGGTGGCTTGTTGGCATGGTCCCACAGTCAGCATTGCCTGTACTGTACAGGTAAGATAGGTGGCTTGTTGGCATGGTCCCACAGTCAGACCACACTAGGCATTAACAGAGGCCATTGGCCCCAGCAAAACAATTGCTGTTCATGCCTTTCTAACAGCTAGATTGGGACAGTTGTTTCTAAGTGTCCTGACTGCAGAATAGACCCAATGAGTTAGATGTTTCGAATGTGTTTCAAGATTTCCCAATGTAAAAAGGCTACATCTTATTGGAATGAGAATGACAGCCTGTTATTGAAACCACTGCTGTCTCTTATGAATTTGTAAAAATAACTTTTATGGTTGGCTTTAAGTCTACCAAACTTTTGTCCACACTCTTTCTTTGGGCCTGATTGAATTCACTCTCGGTCCTGATGCAGGGTTTCGACCTGAAATGTCGACAATTCTTTCCCCCCACAGACGCTGCTCGACCCGCTGAGTTCCTCCAGCAGATTGTGTGTTGCTCCAGACTCCAGCGTCTGCAGTCCCTGCTGTCTCCCTGATTGAGTTCTGTTTCTCTTATCATTTCTTTGATTGAGTTTCTATTATCATTTCTTTGGGCAGATTGCACAGGACTTGAGGGGATCTGAGGGGCGAGGTTTTACACAGAGAGGGGTTGATATCTGGAACGTGCTGCCATGGGAGATGGTGGAGTCAGTTACAGTCATTATGTTTAAGAGGCATTTAAACAGGCAGTTAAGTAGACAGGACACATGGATAGGGTCCTAAAGTGAGGAAATGGGATTGGTGTAGATGGGAGAAAGGTCGGCATGGACGTGGTGGGCCGAAGGGCCTGTTTCTGTGCTGTACAAGTCCATGACTCCATCTGGTCCAAGCTTTACACTTGTCTCTTGCCTGGTGCCGGTGGCTGCACCTGTCTTGTGCAGCTGTGCGGCTCCTGAAGTCCGCAGCCTTTGCCGCAGAAGACATTCTCTGCGGTGGAACAAGCTGCAAGCAGCGAGTTGGCCTCAGTGCCCCGCCCATACACTGCCCTGATGGCTCGTGCTGTCAAAGGCCTTTTCACTATTTCTGAATGTCCCTGACAATCACAGTTGAAAAGTATCTAAATATTTGTTTAGAAAAATTAAAATATTAAAAATTATATTCACTTAAAGGTCTCATGAGGAAAGGTTGAGCGAGCTCGGGCTTTTCTCCGTAGAGCGACGCAGCATGAGAGGTGACTTGACAGAGGTGTATAAGATAGAGTGGACAGCCAGCACCTTTTCCCCAGGGCAGCAATGGCCAATACCAGAGGACATCAGTTTAAGGTCAGAGGAGGAAGGTTTAGGGGAGATGTCAGAGGTGGGTTTTTTACACAGATTGTGGTGGGTACCTGGAACGCACTGCCGGGGATGGTGGTAGGGGCTGATACAATCGGGACATTTAAAAGACTCTTAGATAGGCACATGGATGTAAGAAAAATGGAGAGATATGTGTTGTGTAGGAGTAGATGTTTATATGTAGGTTGGCACAATGTTGTGGGCCGAAGGGCCTGTATTGTGCTGTACTGTTCTGTGTTCTATGTTCAAAAGCACATTAATGTAAATATGTTGAAACATTAATATTGATTAAGGTAACGTTTTAAAAAACAAACCGCTTCCCCTTCCTGTTTAGTGTCGGTCTACAATTCTATTCTAGTGAATAGGATCTCATTACAGAGACACAGGAGACTGCAGGAGCTGGAATCTGGAGCAACACACAGTCTGCTGTGGGAACTCAGTAGAAAAATGTCCTGATAGAAGATGGAACATGGAACAGGGTTCGACCTGAAACGATAATTCCTTTCCCCCCCACAGATGCTGCTCGACCCGATGAGTTCCTCCAGCAGATTGTTTGTTGCTCTGGGATCTCACTAGGCACGGTAGTGTAGCGGTTAGCGTAACGCTATTACAGCACCAGTGACCCCGCTTCAACTCCCGTCGCTGTCTGTAAGGAGTTTGTACGTTCTCCCCATGTCTGCGTGGGTTTCCTCCGTGTGCTCCGGTTTCCTCCCACATTCCAAAGACACTTGCGAGCTGCCCTCAGAACACTCTGAGCAAAAGATACTGTGTGTTTCGATGTACATGTGACTAATAAAGATATCTTAAAAAAACAATGGATGGTGTAAAGCTGAAAGCTGAGGGGCCAGAGACAAAGTGCATGGGGGCCTCAGCTCGATACATTGCAGAACATCCATTAGACTCATCCAGTGGCAGAGAGTGAGATCGGAGGTACAGAAGTCCAGAACATATTGTAGGTATGTTCACAACAGCTCCTCGCTGCTTCTCCACACGGGGTAGTGGTCAGTGTGATCTTCACAAGTCTCATAGCCAACTGCATGCCCACTTTCCCTTGCATCTGTGGAAGTCTCTTCTTTTGACTTAGCACTTAACTTCACTCAGTCCCCTTGTTTGTTCACTGTGGTTGCCCACTTGTGCAAGTGAAGCTTTTAAGGTCGTTCTTCTGTGCCCACAGTCCATCTCACACATTAACCCATTAACAGTCCAACCCAGAATTCTGCACACACTATATTTCTCGCCCTTTATTGATTTCACTTACACTTCACACCTTTCCTCTCCACCTCTCAAATCTAATATCAACTCCCAGGGCACTGTATGGACTTAAAAGTTTCCAAACTTTCCAGGGGCACATATACCCGCCCTTGGTGTCATAGAGCAAAAGTGTGCACACGTCCATAACCTCATTGGTAATGACGGTGATAGTGGTGGAGGGGTTGGGAGGAAAGCCCTTCACCCATCTCCATCCCTCATCCTTGTACAACCCCTGGTCAAATCCAACGTTATCCTGGTCACTGTGCATCAGCACAGGAACTGGCCATTCAGCCCAGCTGGACTTTCCTGGTGCTTGTGCCTTAGGCTGTTCCATTGTAGTCTTACGACTAGTTAATTCATGCTTGTTACTCATCGGTAAACTCATTACAGCTTTATCCTTGATGGTTGTGTTAGAAGGGGAGAGAAGCTCTCTTCCAGCAGGAAGCAATCCTTTGTTACTTGCTCACATGATGAGGGAGGGTATGGTTGGTAAGACATTGCATGGGAGGACACAGGATTTACAGCACAGAAACAGGCCATTCAGCCCAACTGGCTCAAACTTCATTCAAGCGTCCTCCCATACTTCATCATCTGTCTCTCAGTGTGATCCTCTATTTCCCCCTCACTCAGCTGCTTGTCCAGCCTCCCCTTAAATGCATGGATAATATTGAACTGGGGAAGTGGGCCAAGGAATGGAAGATGGAATTTGACTCGGACAAGTGTGAGGTGTTGCATTTCAGTCAGTTAAACCAGGGCAGGGCTTACACCGTAAATGGTAGGGCCCTGAAGAGTGTTGTAAAACAGAGAGACCCAGGGGTAGAGCGACATAGTTCCCTGAAAGTGACGACACAGGTAGACAGGGTGGTGAAGAAGGCATCTGGCATGCTGACCTTCATCGGTCAGGGCAGTGGGTACAGGAGCTGGGACGTCATGTTACAGCTGTACAAGTCGTTGGTGAGACCACACCTGGAGTACTGTGTGTGGTTCTGGTCACCCAGCTATAGGAAGGGTGTCAATAAACTGGAGAGGGGGCAGAAAGGATTCACAAGGATGTTACCAGGACTGGAGTGATTGAGTTACAAGGAGAGAGTGGACAGGCGGGACTGTTTCCCTGGAGCGAAGGAGGCTGAGGGGTGACCTTATAGAGGTTTATAAAATCCTGAGGGGCATAGGTAAGGTAGGTGGTCACAGTCTTTCTCCCAGAGTAGGGGAGGCTAAAGCTAGAGGACACAGGTTTAAGGTGAGAGGGGAAAGATTTAAAAGGGGAAGATTTAAAAGGGAACTGAGGGATAACTTTTTCACCCAGAGGGCGGTGGGTATATGGAACGAGCTGCCAGAGGAAGTGGTAGAGGCGGGTATAACTACAATGTTTAAAAGGTATTTGGACAGGTCCATGGATAGGAAAGGTTCAGAGGGATATGGGCCAAATGCAGACAAATGGAACTAGCTCAGATGGACATCTTGGTCAGCATGGACCAGTTGGGCCGAAGGGCCTGTTCCTGTGCTGTGTGACTCTGTGACTCAGTTCACCCCAACCACTCCATGTGATGTGAGTTCCACATCCTCACCACTCTGTGGGTAAGGGAGTTTCTTCTGAATTCTCTGTTGGGTGGTGTGTGACTAAGAGGGGAAGTTGTCTTTGCCAGTGTTGTGATATGGCCACTACCTGTGTCCTCGGGTTCAGAAGTGATGATTTGGGAGTTGCTGTAGTGTTGATGATCCACATGCAGACACAGTCCTCTGGTGGAAGAGGGAGTTAAAGAAATCTGGGTGGCAGTCAAACAGGTTGCTTTGTCCTCGATGTTGCTGAGCTTCCTGAGTGTTATTGTGAGTGTTCGTTACTGTGCATCACTAAGTGTCAAACATATTTTATTTTCCCCTCCATTCCTCGCACCCCATTTCCCATTTGTCACCGATCTGTTTCTGCCAGATCTCAGTCCCAGCCGGGCTGAGGTACAGCCTGTCCTGCCTGGACACGCAGCTCCTTCCTGTCCCAGTGCCCGTGTCAGTCAGCCCAGGAATGGGAATGACTCCTTCCTGCCCCACACGCTTGCTCCCCCGGTCTGAGAATAACGCTGCTGTTTCTGACATTGTGGTGGATGGAGTGTCACAATGTTTCTTTCAAAGGCACTGATGAAGTTCACAATCTTTTAAGAGTTTTTTGAAACAGTGCTTGAATGCTCTAGAAAATGGCACGGACACATTTCTAGGCCAAAGGCACTCTGCCCACCTTATTCCCAGGGTAGGATAGTCAAAAACAAGAGGACATGGGTTTAAAGTGGGAGTGGGGAGATTTAAAAGGGACTTGAGGGGCAAGATTTTCACACTGAAGGTGGTGGGTATATGGAACGAGCTGCCAGAGGAAGTGGCAGAGGTGCGTACCATTACAATGTTTAAAAGATATTTGGACAGTTACATGGACAGGAAAGGTTTGGAGAGGTATGGGCCAAACACAAGCAAATGGGACTGGCTTATGTGGACATCCTGGTTGGCGTGGACCAGTTGGGCTGAAGGTCCTGTTTCCCTGGTGTATATCTCCATGACTTTACGACTCTATGATTCTATGAGGAGTAAGGTTGCTAAGTGGCCATGTCACTGGGCTGGTAATCCAGGGATGAATAATCTTGAAACGTGAGTTCGAATCCCACATTGTGTGAATGCACCTTGGATGTTGAACCAGGAGTTCTGATTGCAAGACAACTGTTTGAAGGTTTAAATTCTGTAAATTAAATGCAGACTAAATGTCTACCTGGTTCATAAATCTCCTCCCAGAATAAAATCTACTGTCCTTACCCTGATAATGTGGTTTTATTTATTCATTAACAAGATGTGGCAATGCTTGTGTTTATTGCATGTTACTCACTACCCCTGAACTGAGGGGCTGTTAAGAATCAACCACATTGGGGCTGGAATCATGTGAACTAGACCAGGTAGATTTAGCAGACATTAGTGAACTGTTCCCCATAGAGAAGTTAGCAGACATTAGTGAATGCTTTTTACAACAATCCAGTAGTTTTATGGTTACTGTTACTGAGACCAACTTCTTTTAAACAAAAATCCAGATTTATTTAATCACTTGAATTTAAGTTCCCCAGCTGCTGTGTTGGGATTCAAACCCACGTCACTCGATTAATGGTCCAGAACTCTGGCTGTTAGTCTGGTGTCTTAACCACTATGCTACCACACCCCTGTTAGACTGGAGCCCACAGTAGTGCATTCTCCATAGAAAGTGGTTGGTCATATGAAATGCACCGCAGCATGTATTAGCACTGGTGTGTTGACCTCTGCTTCTGAAAGTGAAGTCACTAGAACCATGTTTAGGAAGCAGAATTTATCACACCACTGTTACTGTAGAACGTTGAGTGCTGCCAACCAGGGAGAGGTTTCCAAGTCATTAATCCTTAGCTATGGTCAAAAAGGGCTCTGTGGCCAATCAGTTTGATGACTTCAGATACCTTTGTAGTGGTTTAGGAGACTCAAACTCATTGGTAATTAATGCTTGCCTTCATGGTGAAGTCCAGCTCCCATGAAGCATTGAAGGGTAATCGTTACTCCTCTGTTGATTGTCCTATGACTAAGACTCTCACTTGGCCTCTCCTGCATTGTCTCTCTCTGTCATCACCCTGATTTCCTCATCCCTATTACTGATGAAGTTAAAAGTTCTGCCCCTGGAGAATCTTAGGCAGTCAAATGGATGCCAACAAGTCCATCTGGTTTGTGTTCAGAGTCAGTTTGATGGGAAGAGCTGTCTTTTGCCACTCCATGTCTTTTCTGAAAAGTTTTTCATTTGACAACTGCTAACAACTTTTATGATCTGTCTCGATCCAGGCATCTGGCACTTATTAAGCAGGCATCAGTCAAGCCATCTTCCCTACACGCACACTGGAAGATGAACCAGATGAAATCCACTCCTAATAAAATGACACATCGCAGGTCCCAAATCTCGATGTGAAGAAGGGAATTTAACACAATAAATCCTAGAATTACATGACAATTAACCTCATGGAGCACTCACACGAGGACAAGGCACATATCTTACATGAAGAGGGATTTATTTAGTGTGTTAATTTGGATTCACCCTCCACAGATGCTGCCTGACCTGCTGAGTGTTTCCAGCATCTTCTCCTTCTATCTATCTATCTATCTATCTATCTATCTATCTATCTATCTATCTATCTATCTATCTATCTATCTATCTATCTATCTATCTATCTATCTATCTATCTATCTATCTATCTATCTATCTATCTATCTATCTATCTATCTATCTATCTAATCTAATCTATCTCCCACACTTATTCCTTGATTACCCTCACCAATACCAGTTATCTGTTCAGAGCTTGTGAGAGCTTGCTGTGCACTTGTTGGGAGTGGTGTGCAGTAGTGGTTAAATCATTGTTTTTGTAATTGAGAGGGCTGGGTTAACGTTCTGGAGAGCTGCCCTCTATGGCAGCCGTGGACTTTCAGTTCAGTTAATAGTCTGAAGTTAACTATGACTGCAAAACCACTGGTTGTCATTAAAGATGTCCGTTTCACTAAAGTCCTTCAGTCTTCTCCTAGCCTGGTGTAATGTGACTGCAGACCCAACAAGGAGGGTGATCCTTAAACAGCCTCTCAGTGCACCTTGTTCCACCATGGCCACTGGAGCCTAGAATCTGAAAGATCAACAAGTGACTGTGGTGCTCCCAGAGCCTACACTTCAACAAGTAACCACACTGCTGTGGTGGGTTTAAGGATCTCCTGATGTTGTGACTCATAAAATGCAACACCTTCCTTCTTTTAAAGCACATATTCACAAATGTTGTCACATTTCCTGGTCTAACTCTATCTCTGTGGCCACTCTCTTGTTGATAATTATCTCACATTCTGTTCACTGAAATGAGCTTTGATCTTAAATCCATTCCATTTGAAGCATGGAGCACCCCCACCATTACCTCATTACCTGCAGTGCTGCGGGGCTGCTCACTGCTGCTTTTGTTAACGTGACATCTGACCTGGATCGGGCCTGGTTGGATATCTGATTCTCCCGCCTCCCACATTCCCATCTCCCTGACACCTCTGTCTCCAGATCTTCCACATGTTAGTTCCTAGCCCAGTCCTCTCCCTAACCCCACACTAGTTCAGCAATCTGCAGGCTCCTGTTTTTGCAGAGTACCTTGTTTTTTGGGATCTGGGTGTTGTGGACCAGGCCCGCATTTATTGGCCATCCCTAATTCCCCTTGGCAACGTGGTGCTGAACTGTCTTTTCGAGCTGCTAGTGAAGGTTCTCCCACAAGAACACAAGAAGATAGGAACAGGAATAGCCCCTCAAACCTGCCCCACCATTCAATATGATCATGGTTGATCTATGCTGGCCTCAACTCCCCTTCTGTGCCAGTTCCCCATAACCCTCAATCTTTCAAATATTTATCTATCTTCACTTTGCTCCTAGTGACTTAGCCTGCACAACCCTCTGGAGCAGAGGGTGAGTCATCGTCATAGAGTGGTACGGAACAGATACAGCCCCTTTGGCCCAACTTGTCCATGCCGACTGAGATACCTGTCCATGCTAATCCCATTTTCCTGCATTTGGCCCATATCACTATATTCTTTTCCTATCCCTGTATCTGTCCAAATGTTTTCTAAACACTGTGATTGTACCTGCCTCCACAACCTTGTCTGGCAGTTTGTTCCATGTACCCACCACCCTCTGTGTGAAAAACTTGCCCCTCAGATCTCCTTTGAATCTCTCCATTCTCATCTTAAACCTACTTCTTCTGGTTTTAGACCCACATACCCTTGGAAAAAGACCTAAGAAGTGCTGGGGAACTGATCAGGGCCTCCACCGACAGAGTGCACAGTTTAGTGACATGAAGTCATGACAACAACCTTTCCCTCAATGTCATCAAAACAAAAGAGCTGGTCATTGACTTCAGGAAGGGGGGCGGTGCACATGCTCTTGTTTGCATCAACGGTGCTGAGATTGAGAGTGTTGAAAGCTTCAAGTTCCTAGGAGTGAACATCATTAACAGCCTGTCCTGGTCCAACCACATAGATGCCACAGCCAAGAAAGCTCACCCGTGCCTCTCCTTCCTCAGAATGCTAAAGAAATTCGGCATGTTCCCTTTGACCCTCATCACTTTTTATGGATGCACCACAGAAAGCATCGAGACTTCAAGAAACTGCAGAGAGTTGTGGACACAGCTCAGCACATCATGGAAACCAGCCTCCCCTCCATGGACTCTGTCTACACTTCTCGCTGCCTCAGTAAAGCAGCCAACATAATCAAAGACCCCTCCCACCCCGGACGTTCTCTCTTCTCCCCCCTCCCGTCAGGCTGAAGATACAAAACCCTGAAAGCACGTACCACCAGGCTCAAGGACAGCTTCTATCCCACTGTTATAAGATGACTGAATGGTCCTCTAGTATGATTAGATGGACTCTTGACCTTACAATCTACCTTGTTATGATCTTGCACCTTATTGTCTGCCTGCACTGCACTTTCTCTGTAACTGTGACACTTCATTCTGCATTCTGTACACAGAAGCACTCTTAAATGATTGGATGTCATCGTGGAAGTGTGTACACAGCCTCACTATTCATCATTTGCCATTGTAATAAATCTTTTATAACACAAGGGTGAAATCACTGACACTTCTGTACATTTTCAGGCAAATAAAAAAAACAACACTTGATTTTGTTTTTCAAACTAAAATTTTGCATATATATCATTTGATTTAATGGTTCCTGTCATGAATTGAGTTAATAATAAAATAGTTTGTAAGTTCTTTCAAAATATCCCTGGGGCATGCCTCTGTTTGATCTCATGTCTGAACAACATTGATTGAGCTGTTGCCTTTCGTCTTTGGTTGAGTGTTTAAAACAGAGAACATGGTTTAAGTTGAACAGTCTGGTATGCAAATATTGTTGATCATAGAATGTTCCAGAACAGAATTAAGCCAAATCAGATCAACAGGACTGCATCAATGTTTTTCTGCACAGGAGCGTCCTAATCGAATTTTGTGCTCTCCCTTTGAAGTCCATTCTGGGTCAAGAATCTTCCTTTTTGAAATAGCTGATGACTTCCAGCTTCAACAGTGTTGCCTAGAAATTGTATGTCACCCATTCTGTTGATCCAAAATGTGGCTGTGTTTAGTGCTAACCCCAATTGCAAAATTGGCCAAAGTCCAGCGTGAAATGACTTTAGGGTGGCTGACGCCCAGGAGCAACCACTCATGTGGGGTTTGTGGGATTTCAACACAGCTCCTGATACTTTGCTGTGCACCAATCAGAGAAGAGTATCCATCAGCTTTTAAATTAACACTCCCTCCGGCAGCCAGACGATAACACAAGCTTTGACTTCCATGGGGGAGATGGAGGTTCAGGGGAGAGGGAGTCACTTCCCACGTTCACTCAAAGGGACATGCAAGTCCTGATTAGTTGAGATACAGGCCAGGAACAAGGCCCTATATCCCAGGGAGCTGGGAGGGGGAGATGACGGGGGAGTGGTTGGCATGAGATACACACGGCCACCTTGAGTAGAGACTGACAGGAGGTGGCTCAATTGTCTCCTCCAGGAGTGAGAATCCCCACACAGTGGAAGAACATGCAAAGAAAATTCATGTCCCCACAAGATAGGTGAGGGTGATCTGCACATTGCTGTGTAACCCACTGGGAGGAGATCCTTACAGGAAGGTGCATTGTCTATGGAGCTCTGAGTTCTGTAGGCAAAGCGTCATTCATCTCGAAATCAGAGATGTTGCTGAGCAAGTGGAGCAGGTTTCATTCATTAATTTGTTATAATCAGTGCTGGTGAAGGTGCAGAGCAGGGGGTTTTATGCATCATCCTGGGGGCCTGAGTTATAGGGAGAGGTTGGACAGGCTGGGACTTAATTCCTTGGAGCGTAGGAGACTGAGGGGTGACCTTGTTGAGGTGTATAAAATCATGAGGGGCATCGATAGGGTGAGTGCACACAGCCTTTTTCCCAGGGAAAGGGAATCAAGAACTAGAGGGCACAGGTTTAAGGTGAGAGGGGAGAGATTTAATAAGACCTGAGGGGCAACTTCTTCACACAGAGGGTGATGTGTATACGCAAGAACAAGTGGTTGAGGCAGGTACAAAAACAACTTCAAAAGACATTTAGACAGGTAGGTGGATAGGAAAGAGTTAGAGGGCTATGGGCCAAACATGGACTAGCTTAGATGGGGATTTTGGTTGGCACAGACCAGTTGGGCCGAAGGGCCTGTTTCCATGCTGTGTGACTCTATTGGGACTCTCCCACCTGACCATTGGTGGGAATAGTGACAGAGTGGAGAGGTTTATGCTCGCACTGGGGTTTAGCAGATCCTTAGGGGACCTTCAACCTGTGCCCTCCAGTTTTTGGTTCCCTTTCCCCGGGAAAAAGACTGAGTGCATTCACCCTCACGCTGATTCTATGCCCCTCATGATTTTATACACCTCTATAAGGTCACCCCTCAGTCTCCTACACTCCAAGGAGTAAAGTCCTAGCCTGCCCAACCTCTCCCGATAACTCAGGCCCTTGAGTCCTGGCAACATTCTCGTAAATCCTCTTTACACTCTTTCCAGCTTAATGACGTCATTCCTATAACAGGGTGACCAAAACTGTGCACAATACTCCATGTGCGGCCTCACCAACACCTTGTGCCACTGCAGCATAACGTCCTAACCCCTATACTCAGTGCCCTGACTGATGACAATCAGCGTGCCAAACGCCTTCTTCACCACCCTGTCTATCTGTGACTCCACTTTCAGGGAAGTTCTGAAGAAAAACCACCCTGCTGGTTTGAGCAGACTCTGTGGAATTTGGGAGGTGCCTGAACAGTCTACAGTGAAGTTTGAAGCTGCCCAAACAGGTTTCTCAATGTCAGCGATGTCCCTTTCAGAAGAAGAAAAGCAACAAACCAGCCCATGGTTCCACTGATGCTGTTCTGTGACAGCCCGAGTGGGGAGATGTCAACTGCAACTTATGATGCAGTGGGGAAAAACTTGCATCGCACATCCGGAGATGTCATCAGGTGCACCCCAACACCAGGACAAGATCTGGCATGCTCATGGGGATTGCAGACGGAAATGCATGGTCCACTCCTGTGATTAGCACAGTCCTGCCCAAAACTGATTGCTGGGACAATCTATTCATAAACTCGAAGATTACACGATCATGTCTACAAAGCAGGTACTACGCAATTTAATGTTTAGGCAAACCTTTGCATTTTTAATGATCTCAGGATGTGCCAAGAACTTGAGAGTGTTGCTGTACAACAGGAAATATGGAGTAAATTTATGCAGAGCAAGACCGTGCTAACAGCACGATGGTGCAGGAGCTGATTATTTGGTCTGATGACTGATTGAGGAGAGGGAGTAGGCCATACAGTTCTTAGAACCTGCTGCACGCTTCAACAAGATCATGACAGGAGGGTATAGGGTTAAGGTGAGGGGGGTATGACCACCTGAGAGTGGTCCGGTATATGGAATGAACTGCCAGACGAAATGTTTGAAGTGGGTACGGTAACAGACACTTAGACAGGTACGTGAATAGGAAAGGTTGAGAAAGATACAGGCCAAACACGGGCACATGGGACCAACTTGGATGGGCATCTTGGTCAGCATGGAGCAGCTGGCCAAAGGGCCTGCTTCTGTGCGGTGTGACTCTATCACTGGTCTGCCTCGGTGCTATTTTCCTGCACTATCCCCATATCTAGAAATCTATCACTGTCTGTTTAGAGTGAACTCAATGGCTGAACGTTCACAGCCTGCCAGGGCAGAGATTTCCAAAGATTCACCACCCGCTGTGTGGATGCATCTCTCCTTATTTCAGTCCCATGTGGCCGACTCCTCATTCTGAGGCTGTGACTTGCAACTTTTACTCCTCAGCCAGGAGGAAGATCTTCCTTGCATCTACCTTGTCCTACCTTCGAAGAATTTTGCACCTTTGAATGAGATCAACTTCCACTCTTCCAAACTCTGCGGAATGCCGACTCAATACCGACTCGTATGTCAGACCATCCCAGGAGCGAATCTTTGCTACTCTCCTTCATGAGTAAGTACATCCTGTTTTTAGGTATGGAGATCAAGACTAAACATAATATTCCAGGCATGGTCTCACCAAGACCTTGTATAACTGCAGTGAGACATCTTTACTCCTGCACTCAAATCCTCCAGCGATAAAAGCCAACAGATCATTGCCTTCCTAATTGAGTGCTGAAGCTATGTGTTGGTGTAGAGTGAGTTGTGTACAAGGACACCCACGTTCCTTTGAACACCTCCCAATCTCCCACCATGTAAAAAATGCTTGAGGGGTAAGTATTAACATGAGGCAGGTCCCTATTCCACTTCGGAATAGGGCTGTGGGATCTTTTATATTCACCTGAGGGGAGCAGGCTCGGCCTCAGTTTAGCACCTGAGCTGGAGGCTGGTGCCTCTGACAGTGCAGTGCTCCCTCTGCTCTGCATCAGCACACCCGACTAACCTGTTCTCAAGTTACCAGAGTGGGTCTTGAACCCTCAGCTGAGATGAGAGTGTGACCAACTGAACGCTGATAGTTAATGAATTTCCACCTCTAATCGCTTTTTATGCAAAGACTGTGCTCATAATATTGATCATCTTTATATTGTGCCTTATTGTTACTCTGTTAGACCAGTGGGAACATCTACTGCTTACTGTGGACAGCTCCATTAGATCTGTCTGATTCAATGTTCTTGCGAATGCTGCTTATCTGATGCTATGTGCCTGTGATGCTGCTGTTAGTAAATTTTTCATTGCACCCGTGCACACATGGACTTGTGTGTAGGACAATAAACTGGACTTTGACTTTTGACTTTGACTTTTATCCTACTTAACCCTGAGGCCTCAGACACCTCTTCATAACCCTCCATCCCTGATGAGGTCCCAATGATTCTTTGCTGCCCTTTCCTCAGTGTTCTTGGATCCCTTTTATAACAGACTGCAGAAAACTCAAAGAAAGGCATCCGCAGCAGGTTCCAATCGACCCTTTTGCACTTGTGCTCCATGTCACCAGATACAAAGTCAAATATTTTATTTTTTAATGGCTGTAAATTACTTGCAGCTGCCCTCATTCTTACCTGTCTTTGTAATGTCCTACAACTCTGCAAGTCCTTTTTCTAAACCCTCTGTTCCCCTGACACTCCCATAACTCTGAATCTCTCACATTCCACAGCACCTTTGCATCTGCACACACTTTCCTGGAGCCTTTCCTTCAAAGTCTCCTCTTTCACTAAGTTTTGGCTGTCCCATCTATTTTTCCTCTCTACTCAGGCCTAGTTTGGGGCTCCCTTGCCACTGTGAGGTGCCACGAGATCGCTTTCTATATTAAAGATGTTTCTTGTACCTGTGTGGTGATGTTACTCCATGATCTGGGAATGCCTCACAGCTCCAGTGGCCAGGTTCGAACCTGACTTCCGTCTGTGTGGAGTTTGCATGTTCTCCCTGTGACTGTGTGGGTTTCTCCAGGTGCTCCAGTTTCCTCCCACACCCCAAAGATGCACTGATGGGTGAACTGGCTGCTGTAAATTATTTCTTATTGAGCTTATTAACAGAAAGAGTGAAAGGGTGCGTGTGAGGGAAAATAAGTTGCAGGAAATAAAGAAGGGGAACGGGACTGTTCTCCTGGGAGCCAGCATGGATCTGATCGGCCAAATGGCCTTCTCTGTGTTGTTTTTAGTTTAAGACTTGGGGAAGTGTTCATACAACTGCGTTCTATTGAGTTATTACATTGAGGTCTCCAATGGGCATTAAAGGTCCCAAGGTACAATTGAAAGCCCATCCCGTCAGGGAGTTGTGGTGAGTGGACAGTGTTCTTCTCTCAGCCAACACCACCAACATAATTGGACCTTCATCTCACTGCTGTTTGTGGGCCTTGTGTGTACATTGGTTGTCATATTTATAACATAGAACATAGGACAGTACAGCACAGTACAGACCCTTCGGCCCACAAAGTTGTGCCAACCTGTGACCATCTCTTACCCCTTGAACAATCTAACCCTTCCCTCCTACACAGCCCATAACCCTCCATTTTTCTTTCTTCTATGTACCTATCTAAGTCTTTTAAATGTCCCTATTGTATCAGCCTCTACCACCACCCGGCAGTGTGTTCCAGGCACCCACCACTCTCTGTGTAAAAAACTGACTTCTGTCATCTCCCCTAAACTTTCCTCCTCAAACTGATGTCCTCTGGTATTGGCCATTGCCACCCTGGGGAAAAGCTGCTGGCTGTCCACTCCATTTATGCCCCTCATGATCTTATTCACCTCTATCAAGTCGCCTCTCATCCTGCGTTGCTCCAAAGAGAAAACCCCTTACTCACTCAACCTTTCCTCATAAGACATGTTCTCTAATCCAGGCAGCATCCTGGTAAATCTCCTCTGCACTCTCTCCAAAGCTTCCACGTCATTCCTATAATGTGGTGACCATAAATGAACACAATACTCCAAGTGTGGTCTAACTAGAGTTTTATAGAGCTGCAACATTACCTCACGGCTCTTGAACTCAATACCTCGACTAATGAAGGCCAACACACCACATGCCTTCTTAACAACCCTATCAACCTGCGCAGCAACCTTGAGGGATCTATGGACGTGGACCCCAAGATCCCTCTGTTCCTCCACACTGCTAAGAGTCCTGCCATTAACCTTGTATTCTGCCTTCAAATTTGATCTTCCAAAGTGTATCACTTCACACTTTTCTGGATTGAACTCCATCTGCCACTTCTCCGCCCAACTCTGCATCCTGTCTATATCCCGTTGTAACCTACGACAACCTTCTACACTATCCACAACACCTCCAACCTTCGTGTCATTGACAAACTTACTAACCCATTCCTCCACTTCCTCATCCACTTAAACATCACAAAGAGCAGGGGTCCCAGAACAGACCCCTGTGGAACACCACTGGTCACCGACCTCCAGGCAGAATACTTGCCATCTACTACCACCCTCTGCCTTCTGTGGGCAAGCCAATTCCGAATCCAAACCCCAAATCTCCATGGATCCCATGCCTCATGACTTTCTGGATGAGTCTACCATGGGGAACCTTGTCAAACACCTTAGTAAAGTCCATACACCACATCCACCTCTCTACCTGCATCAATTTGTTTTGTTACTTCCTCAAAAAACTGAATTAGTCTCGTGAGGCACGACCTGCCCCTCACAAAGCCATGCTGACAATCCTTCATAAGACTATGCTTCTCCAGATGCTTGTAAATCTTGTCCCTAAGAATCCTCTCCAATAGTTTGCCCACAAAGCTACAGAAAGGAAGAAATTGCAAAGAATTTTGGGACTTCTTAAATGATGGAAATGGGATTTTACAGAAATAGGTCATTTCTCAACTCTCAAACCCACTCATTGTTTTACATTGAACTGCATCTGCCACTTACCTACTTAAATGCCTTTCCCTACACTCATCTACAATCCACTCACTAGTGCTTCTACTTTTTCAGGAGGCTAAAGAAATGTGGCATGTCCCCTTTGACCCTCACCAACTTTTATCAATGCACCATAGAAAGCAGCTTGGTACGGCAACTGATTTGCCCGTGACTGCAAGAAACTGCAGAGAGTTGTAATCGCAGCTCAGCACATCACAGATAACGGCCTCCCCTCCAATGACTCTGTCTACACTTCTCACTGCCTCGCTAAAGCTGCCAGCATAATCAAAGACCCCACCCACCCCAGACATTCTCTCTTCTCCCCTCTCCCATCAGTCAGAAGATACAAAAGCCTGAAAGCATGTACCACCAGGCTCAAGGACAGCTTCTATCCTGCTGTTATAAAACTATTGAATGGTTCCCTAGTACAATAAGAATCAGAATCTACCTCGTTATGACCTTGCACTTTATTGTCTGCCTGCACTGCACTTTCTCTGTAACTGTAACACTTTATTCTGCATTCTGTTATTGTTTTCCCCTGTACTACCTCACTGCACTATGTAATGAAATGATCTGTATGATGTCATGCAAAACAAAGTTTTTCACTGCACATCAGTACATGTGACAATAATAAACCAATTTACCAATTTACCAATTCTCTACCTGGTTACACTTTTGCTCTTAATATATTTGTAGAATTTCTCAGGATTCTCCCTTACCTTACCTGCCTTATCTCATGTCCTCTTTTTACCCTCCTAATTTCCCTCTTCAGTGCATCCCTAATCCTCCTCTGGGATATGGTTGATCCAGCTGCCTATAGCTGTCATACGCCCATCTTGTTGGAGATGTCCCTTTCAAATGTGATGCTCAGCGAAGCCAGATCTGCCTTCTCACATCCTGCAATGTAATCATTGAAGAAGATTACAAGAGTTCTCCAAGGTGCTCTGGATAATATTTATCCCTAATCAACACCTGTCTGTGGGAGCTTATTGTGCGGGGCTTCCTGCAAAATATGAGTGACTAGGCTCCAAAAATGCTTAATAATGTGCAGAATAGGAGGATGAAAGTCATTTTGGAAGCTTTTTTTCATAACTGCCTCCTGGAGAAAGCTTGAGATCAAGAATTTCCTTCACATCTCTGCTACTTATTTTATTGTTTGGGAGACTTGCCCTGACAATTTGTGACTAATCCCTGCAAAACAAAAGCCTTTTAATTTTCCACTAGTTTGCACTAATACTCCCATTTAGTTGTTCCAATTTGCCACTTTGTAGTTTTCCTTTATTATTTATAGATGCCCTGGCTTTAATTTTTATTATCTGCCCTGTGAGCACTTAACATGATTTTTTAAAGTTTCTGATCTCTTGATCTTGCCAGAAAACGCCAGGCTTTGATACATTGACATTTCTTCTTCTTGAAACATTCTCGATTTGCACCCGTTTCATTTCCTGCTTAACTATTTCCCATTGTAGATCTGCAGAGATATTGAAAGTCCATCTGAGCTATAACTGCTGAGACACAGAAAGTATGTGTGCTAACTTACAAAGTAATTGCTGGAAACTCCTTGCATGCGACCCTTGTTGATTTGAATAAGTGTCTGATCTCCTTTCTTGATGGGCCTGCAGTGGGGGTTGGGTGATTGTACTTCTCCTGCAGGCTTTCTCCCAATCAAAATGTTTGTGGTGTCTCTCCTGGGTTTTGCCTAGGCCCTTATCTGAAATAATGGCAGATCATCAGATGACCCAAGTGGAAATTCCAGTCCTTTTAGTTACTGGAAGGGAAGTGGATGGCGATACAGAAGATTGTTGCTTGCACTGGTGTTGTCAGAGACAAGTTCATGGCAGGCACACCAATAGCTGTTCACAGTATAGACTCACGTAAGCACTTCTGTGCTTCCTAGCATCTGAGGGAGAAGATTATATTGTGTCTTCTTCACCAAAGAATAGTTCCCTGTTTAGATCATCATCCAGCATCCAGGACTGTGAAACTTCTCAGTAAAAGTGCCTTCATTCAAAATCCAATTCCTTCTTCCAACTGAAAGTCAAAAGCTCCAGAGGTTGAAACTCTGATGCAAAATCAGAAAATGCTGGACACACTCAATGGGCCAGGCAGCATCCATGGAAGCATTGGTTCTGCTTCTTTTTCCACAGATGCTGCCTGGCCTGCTGAGTGTTTCCAGCAATTTCTGTCTTTGCACCTGTCTCTGTCTCTCACTACGTGAAGGTGGCTAAGGGTCGAAAGGATGCTTATGAACTCCAGAGTGAGCGTCAGAACTCAAGCGACCATCCCCTTCCTCACCTCCTCGTTATGCATGAGTTTGATGGAAGGTATTTGTTGTAGGAGCGGAGATGACCCTGTGGAGGGGAAGATACACTGATGTGGGCTGAGGGTGGGCAGACAATCAAAAGGAATCACTTTGTGCCTGAGAGAAAGCTTTGTATAGAGTGTTTCATTGTGGGTGGGGCATGGGCAGTTAGGTGTAAATGGAGCAGGATGAGTTTCCCTGGATCAAGCACTGAAATAGAATCAGCACAAAGCAAATTTTCTGTCCGTGGTGGTGCCAGTGCATGCCTCTGCCAGGTAATTTAACACCTCCTGGTGCATGAACCAATGTGTAGCCAACCATCAGTCCATGAACTGTGGGTCAGTCCAACCTTGGCTGAATAAGATCACTCAGGGGCTGTAAGGTTGAGCCAAGCAGCAGCCCTGACTAATGCAGATAGAAAGAACAGAAACAATTGGAAATGACACACAGGGTGATCATCTCCACTTAGGAGGACATCCACAAAGAGCTGAAGACTCCTTTCCAACCTCTAGGGCCAAAATCTTTCCAGAGCAAGCCGTTACATTTTGTCGCTGGTTCTGGAAGCTCATTGGTTCTTCATTGGCTGCCATATTCACGGCAGCACCACAGTGAAAAATCAGAAAGTATTTAATTGGTTCGAAAGCATTTAGAAAGCTCCGTGATCAGGAAAAGCTCAGCATAAAAGCCTATTCTTCAAAGATGCCCATTTAGGTTCAGTTGCAAGGCAATGGAGTGTCAAACCACTTATGCAGAAGATGGGCTTGGAGAGTGCCCATAATCACTAAGTATATTGGGAGGTGAACTGCTCCAGGTATGTGAGCATTTAGCATACCCTTCTGAAAAAGCATACAAATGTAACTTCCTGTGCACACTCTCGTATCTTTTTATGATGGGTCTGTTTTCCATTGGCACTGGTGGCCCAGGTGGTTATTACTGACGTGTGAACCTTGGCAATGAGGCCATTTGACCATTGATGAGTGTGGCAGCTGAACAAGGTTATTTGCTCTGGCAATATCCTTGCTCCCATGAAAGCAGGGCTTCTTGGACAATGACTGGGAGTGGGAAAAGAAATGGCCATCTCCTCAGCTTGGAGTTCTGGACTGGGATGAGCCTCTGTGGAACACAGGTAATGCAGCAAGACTTGAGATCTATTCTCAGATCATCAAAGTGTTGGTGTGATTTAGTTGCACAGTGCATTAACCAGCTGGTTCCTTGGCAAAGCAACCTGCAACCCATTAAAATTGTGGATGCAAACTTGGTGTATACCTCACTTGTTTGCATTGGCCAGCACCCGACTATCCACTCTTGGGAAACAGAATTCATTAGGGGCAACAGTAAACTTACTGAAGACTTAAATTCTTTGATCAAAAGAGATCACATGAAGTCTGAAAGACCCATTTTAAACAATCATTAGTCAACACCATGTTTCCCTTTTTATCAATAGTAAAACAATTGTGCGACTTCATTAACCAATAACAAACAATGCATGCTATACTTTTTCTGTCTTTCTGACACTTTCTGTAATTGCCTTGTCCATTCCATTTATCACCTACTGCAATGTGTGCCATGCACAACATGCACTTACAGTTCCTCACTCAGCCTATTCTGATAGCACCTCCCATTCCCACAACGTTCACTGCCAAGAAAGACAGGGATTGCCACCACCTCAGGCCTGCCGCCTCCTCCCCAACCCAGATCACACACCATACGGACATATATCACTGTTCTATCATCACTTCTGGGTCTAAATCCTGGAACTCCCTCCCCAACAGCAGTGAAGGAGCACCTTCACTAGACATACTGCAATGGTTCAAGAAGGCACTCACCCCCACCGTCTCAGTGGCAGTTAGGGGTGTGGCTTTGCCAGCAATCCTCAGCTCCTGAAAATGAATAAAAAAATACCCAGGAACAATTTGTCTGGAAAAATGTGTTTGTCCCAATATTTCCCACTCAGTTTTGTTACGTCAACAATGGTGTCATCTGGCTAACAAGTGGTGCTGAGGGTGAATTTGCACGTCTGCATTTTGCTGCAGACCTGGTCCCTTTCTGTTTGTCAAAGCAGGGTCAGAACATGGCAGTGATCATCATGTGGCTTGTGTGTGTGTGTGTGTGTGTGTGTCTGTGTGTCTGCATGTGTGTGTCTGCGTGTGTGTGTGTCTGCGTGTGTGCCTTTGTGTGTGTGTGTGTGTGTGTGTGTGTATGTGTGTGTCGCTGTGTGGGTGTGTATGTCCATGCATGTGTGTGTCCATGTGTGTGTGTGCCCACGTGTGTGCATATCCACAAGCGTGTCCATGAGTATGTCCATGTTTTGTGTATCCACGTGTGATCATGTGTGTGTGTGTGTGTGTGTAAGTGTGAGTGTGTGTGTAAATGTGTGTCCGTTCACAACACACAATGGGAGCATTGTACAACTGCTCTCGTCCTCCGATACCACCACCACAGCATCATCTTGCATTGAAGCAGCACCTTTAACACAATGAAGCAACCGATCGGGTGGGGACGTGTCTTGAAACGCAAGATGGTGGGCGAGGACCGGTCTGGGCAATGGGGTACCAGGAAAGTCTGAAGGGAGGGGAGGTGCAGAGGCTGAAGGGGAGAGCGGCAGGACACGGGGCCTGGGTAACACCAGGCATGGCCATCAGCAGAGGGTTGGAGGGAGGGGAGGGGGGCTCAGAGTGTTGGAGGGGAGGGGGCCATGGAATTTGAAAGCAGGGAAAAAGCAAGTCAGAGGGGACCGTTGTCTTGTTACAGCAGAAGGAGGCACCAGCTCCGGCGATACACATGGCCAGACTCCGGGGTGAGAGTTGGCATCGCCCCCTGCTCTGCCACCCCCACCGGCAGTTTAACCTGTCAGCACATGTAGGAAGGAAACTAGTGCCCGACTTGTCATTCCGAGCACAGCCATGCTCAGGCTTACTTTGGCAGCTTTCTGGAGTGCATTTATTTTAAAAAAAAGGACAGAGACAAAAGGGAGGAACTCAGTATTCAAGCGGTGTCCCATCCCTCGCAACAGCTCGCTCCGAATTCACTTGCAAAACACAGTTTAGTTTGGAAATATAATGGCTTTTCCACCCGCTTCTGTTAGACCCTCTACTGTAAAATATGTTCTCAGTACAGTAAGGAGACCCGCAGATGGAGAATTTAGAGTGCGTTCCCATCGATTTAAAGTTGGCCGACTTTATTTTCTATGACGCAGGGAGTCGCACTTTGCCTTTTACGTGCTGTCCCGCCGTCTGGTTTTGTACAGACTTTATTTTGCTGCAACTAGGCTTTGAGAATTTACCTGATACCAGTTGGTCAGGAGAGGGGCGGGAGCGGTGGCCGAGGGCCGGTTCGGCTGGGACAGAGGCACAAAGCAGGCTGGGTCTTTAAAAAAAATCAGGGAAGTGTCCCACAGATTGGAAAGCTTAAGTAAAATGGTGCGAGGGCATTTGTATATATCCAGGTGAACCCAGCCGAGGAGGCAATGACGGGCACATGGAGCAGGATTTCAGTGAGACCAGGAACTCCACCGCACAATATTCACCACAGGCAGCCGCGAGAAGTAAAGTTCTCGTCCCGCTCCAATTTTGTAAATAAATTGACATAAAAAAAACCCGGAGACGATGCAAAAGAAAACCCCTATTCTAGAAACGAAAGCAACAGAGATTATTAAATAATTTCACCGGCTAACTGTACGCAATGTTGCATCACCGTGTAAAGGGTTATTGTATTAAGTGCTGTAACATCACAGCGTTGTCCTTTACGTATTGAGTGGGTTGCCAACGTCTGCTTTCGTTTTTCGAGTTTTTGGAACACTAATTCTGAGCAAAACTGCTATTTTTAACCACAGGAGTATTTAAACACCAGATATATACAGAAAATCAATCAATGGCGATAGAGTCGCTGTAACTCATTTACCCCCCAGAAATAATCTGAAAGCGAAGCAGGTATTGGTACAATTGGACACAGCCGATTGTAATCACTGCGTTATATGAAAAGTCACCAAGCTCGCATCTCTGTTCAGTCGGGACAATTCGAATTATATATTTTACAGGCATACAGAACAAGTGCGGACATTAGCAGTCAAACGGTGTTCACATGCTCGTCTGTGTGAGGTTGTTGACTGTCATGGTGTGTAGAAGTGAGTGTCAGCATGATCTTCTCCAGGCCGGGGGAGAACTGAAGCGCTCTGGCACCGGGGAAGAAAAGAAAAAAAAAGAGGGGAAAGAAAGGGAAGGACCCGGCGCTGGGAAGAGGGGAGGGGGTGAGAGAGAGAGAAATGGGTAGCGAAAAGGGTGTAGAGGACGGGGGGGGGGGGGGGAAGAATGGAGGAGAGGAACAGGAATAGAATGAATGAGAAAGGGGAACATGAAGGGGGAGAGAGAGAGGAGGAGGAGAGGAGGGAAGAGATACAACGAAGAAAACACAATCTATTTCTAATATTTTACAAGGGTTCTCGGGAGATGATCTGCGGGTTGTCTAAAGTGAAGGAAGTTTGAAAATTGTGAGAGGGAGCCCAGCAGCCCAACGTGGGGAGAGGGCTGGAACATTGATGCCGTCGCAGTCGCCACCTTATCTGAATATTGCCCGGAATCCCGTAAAAGGATCTGTCTGTTTATTTAGACGGCGCTGAATGTTGGTGGCGGGAGCTCCTGGTGCGTGCGCGGCTGCATTCGCAGTTTGTCGGGCTTTTGTTGGGGAGTCGCGAGTGGAACAGTTAGCAACACGCCAGTTTAGCAGATGCGAGTTGTTTTATTAATGCGAGAGTTTAATCTGCAAACACTCCTTCTTTGGGGACACACAAACTGACGTATAAATTATTAATGAATAAGTAATGCACATCTCTGTTACAAATACAGATGAGCACTGATGTTCAGGGAGACCTTTGTACGTTCCTTGGGTTAACAAAAGCAAGAAAAGTTTTTTAAAAATTTAATCCCATTTTATTGCCACTCGATTTTTTTTTGCATCATGTGTACAAACTTCTTCGGATAAAACTGACACATTCCATTTAAAAAAATAAACACTGGGTACGATCTGTAACCACAAAGGAAAAACAAAAGCTGTCCAAATTAATTGAATTTCATGGTAAGGTCGAGATTGAACGAATCTACAAGGAACAGCGAACAGATTCGGCCTCCAAGACGTTCCATCAGCTTCATGTCAGTTTCGTGCCTACTCCAAGTGTCCTTGACATTTCTAATTGACAAGTATGTCGCTGGAATGCGGCAAACTCACTCCGTGAGATTATGTTGCACCTGAAGTAATTTACCGTTGAAAAATCAAAATTTACAGAGCCAATCCGGCGCAAGCACAGGGCTCTTTCAACAGTTTGATTCTGTTTAATATTTATTAAATTGTCACAGCAAAAACGGTTTTAAATAAACGCGTTTCACGAGCGCTTTGTAACATTTTGTTTAGAAAGTCTTTTTTTAACCAAGTCCTGTGTATAATAATTAGTGCACAGAACAAGAGTGTTGTGAAAAACAGGTTAATTTCCAGTGGAGTGTGCTGCTTTAAAATAAGTTGGATGCGTTTTCGGTCTGTTATTAAAATATGTTTGCAGGCCAGCTATCCAAAGGACTTCCTGGGCAGGGCTGGGACTAAATTTGCCTTAATGATTTGTGCAATCGAAAGACACTGGCATCAAACGCATTACATATATATTTAGCCAAAGGAGATGCCAATCAAACGAAAAATAATTCGTTAGAAGCAAATTGCTAAATCATTTGAACGATTTGAATACAGTGAGTTTTGCCTGTCTTAGTTGATCTCCTGCGTTGGTTTCACCGTGAAGATCTCTCTCTTTACAACAATTGAAAGGGGTTTAATTTAATGAATTGTTTTTAAACGATGAACCCATATCTCGATTATGAAAAGTGGATATTTTTAGTTTCAATTTATCACTAAATCTGAAAATAGTTCCTGAAATCATTAAATGTATGATGACAAGACATTGTAACCATTAACATATATAACTATTCCTCTGAAGTTGTCCGTATTAACTTCATTTATACATTTGAATTGTATATGCGGTGGACATGGTGTTGATGCAATAGGGTACATAATAACTGTAATTGGGAGAACATATATTATGGGCAATGCTGTAAAAGTGTAGTCTGCATATTGAACTAAAACTCCTCAAATATTGACATCTCTATGTCAATATAGCAAGGCATCTCCTCACACTCGAATGTCCGTGTTGTGTGGCTTTGTCATGGTCACTCGCTTTCCTTCACTGCAAACACAAAACTGACAAGATAACTGCGTTTCTCCAACTTAATTTATGCTAATCTGATTTGGTTAAAACAACTGGCAGAAGTGCGAATCCAGGAACTGCAGCATGAACCATTGAGACGGAAAGTAATCGCTGACACCGTTTCCGCGGTCCAATATGTCCAGTATTTTACGCTGATGTATTAACATGATCTGCCCAGGACTGCTCCCCTCACAAATACCCACCTCCCCATCTCCCACACACACACACTTGATCTGCCCAGGACTGCTCCCCTCACCACTACCCACCTCCCCATCTCCCCCACACACACACTTGATTTGCCCAGGACTTCTCCCCTCACCACTACCTACCTCCCCATCTCCCATACACACACTTGCACAAATGTCATTCACACACATTCACCTTCATTTGCATGCACATGCTCAGACATTCATACACATTCACACAGACATTTGCAGACACAGATTTGCCCACACGGACACACTTACTGACACATAGATTCACACACACAATCATTCACACTTGAATTCTCATATATATTTGCACATGTAACATTGCTTGCACACACATGTACCTCACACTGCCTCTTTCACTAACACTAACCAAAAATCAATGACATTTCCATTCTGTCTCCTCTCTTCAACCCATTTCTCTGCCTGTTTTCCATCGTCTCATTTCTTCTCCTGGCTTCCTTTAGTTTCAATCACGCTCTGCCCTTTTCTCTGTATCCCACTTTTCTTCATCCTCGTTCATGTTCCTTCTCTCACTCTCCCCCCTTTACCCCTTTCTTCCCAAATTTCTCTTTCAATATCTCCCATTCTTTTCTACTCAGTTTATTTCCAACTTGACCACCCACTCCTGGACAAGGAAATCTGTACCCCCTCAGGATGGTGGGAATGTCATGGTGATGGAAGGGGAGGGAGGGATGTGCTGGGGATCATTCCTATCATGGACATAGGATCATAGAATCCTAATGTAGTTACAGCTCAGAAGGAAGTGGTTCAGCTCATTGAGATAGTGGTAGAACAATCCAATCATTGTGGGTCCTGTATCCCTGCAAGTTGCTGTCTCATCGGGCACTGAGTTCCAGGTTATAACTGCTGTCTGTGTGAAACAGCTTTCTCTCACATCCCCCACGTACACTCTGCCCAACATTTTAAATCTGTGCTCCCAGTCAGTGAACTATCTGCTAATGGGAACAGCTTCCCTCTATTCACCCTGTGTAAACCAGTCACAAACAATCTGCTGGAGGAACTCAGTGGGTCGAGCTGATCTTGTGTCTCCATGACCTTGTACACCTCTGAGTTTCTCTCAGCCTCCTCCTCTCCAGTGAGAACAACCCCAACTTTGACAGGTTAACCTTCTGATTGAAATCAGCCAATTTAATAAAACACCTCTGGAAAAATCCAGAGTTTTCATTCTTTTGATTTCTCCTTGGATTAATCTGGGATTGAGGGAGATCCTCACCTGCCTATCCTCCCCCTCCCCACCTGGATCCACCTATCACCTGCCAGCTCTTGCTCCACCCCTTCTCCCCACCTTCTTATACCAGTTATCTCCTCTCTTTCTTTCCGTGAAGATGAAGGGTTTTGGCCCAAAACGTCGACTGTCCACTTCCCTTCATGGATGCTACCTGACCCACTGAGTTCCTCCAGCATTTGAGTGTGGAGTGTTTCACTGAGATTTTCTCCTGTCAGTTTTTTTCAGTTAACTATAAAGATAGAGGGGCAGAAGGCAGTGATCTTGAATGATTTCATGTTACTCTCAACCCTGTTGTAACCTGTCACTCCTATGTGATCATTCACTTGAGACTGAAACAATGCAGGGATCTGATCAGGGTCACTGCATTGTGGTCAGTTCAGACTGCATATGGAATATGGATGGGGAGAGAGGCAGGAGTCGGAGAATTGCATGCATTCCTGTTGTAAGACCAGCAGCTGATATTCTAATCATCTGTTCTATTTTGTTTGATGATGTCAGGTTTTAAGTTGCTGGCTCACTTTAGGAAGGCAGTAGCCCTTTTCCATTCCACATTGTTAAGTGGATCAAGTGACGGTCATCAGGCTTAAACTTGACAGTGAAACCCAACCCTGAGTACAGTGGAAACACCAGTTGTAGATCCCTTCAAACTACTCCCCTCCCTGATGCCTCGTCAGCACTCTCCAGGGACAGGTCCAAGTAACCTTGTGCTTCTGACTGTCAGATGCAGATAATTTGTCACCTTCCCTGATCAACATTCTTCCCTCAATCAATATTATCATCAAAGCATAATTATTCAGATCCCTGACCTAGAATCACAGCACCACTGAGGGCCAAAATGCACGACCTTTACCTGCCCACCACACCAACAATACTTCCCACATCACCGACTTCCACCATCAAGAACTACAAGGGCAGAGAGTTCAGGCACTACCAGGTTCCCTGTCCAGTCACACACCACCCTGACTTGGAAATATGGAGCTTTATCATTACTGGGTTTGCCCTGGAACTCCCCAGAGGCACTGTGGGAGCACCTTGACCAGAAGGGCTGTTGCAGTTCAAGAAGGCAGCTCACCACCACCTTCTCAGTGCTAAAATAGGCTGAAATATAGAGCAAAAATAAACTGTTGGAAGAACTCAAAGATCAAGCAGCATCTGTGGAGGAAAAACAATAGTTAATGTTTTGGGTCAAGTCCTGATGCAGGGTCTCGACCCAAGACATTAACCACCTCTTTGCCTCCACAGATGCTGCCTGATCTGTTGAGACCTTCCAACAGTTTACCTTTCTTGCAAAGGCAATCAGGAACAGGAAACAAAAGCTGGCCTTTCCAGTGAGACCTAGATGCTGAAAAATGAACATCTTTCTAATATTTGGCTCAATGCACTTGTGGCACCTTTCTGTATCCAAAGCACCTAACGGCTTTGATTTCACATCCACAAAAATGAAATTCTTGCATGGCTTGTCAACTTGTGTTTGACTGAAGTAATAAGGCCTAAAGACAACCCGGTATTTCATCCCTGTTGACCTCCACAGCCAGCCAGGGAAGGGACCCAAATGTATCTCCTCTGTGGTACTGGAGGGCTTGTCACATGTTCAGTGCCACCCTACCCAGACTGCCAGTCTGCACTACACCAGATGTGCCACCCTACCCAAACCTCCTGTTGTGCCCTGAAGCAGATGTGCCCTCCTTCCCTCTTGATTTTGATCTCACCTCTTCCCACAACCAGCGGTGTGTTAGCTGAGGTCACAGAAGGAGGAAGGTAGGCCATTGGGAACAGTGAGAGTGGTGAGAGGGGTCACATGCCATGTAAACACAACTGTAACCGCAAAGCAGAATTGATGGAACCTTGTCTACCTCCTGCATTTGCAAAAATTGCATTTTCTCACAGTATTATTTGTTTTTGGGGAAATTGTCATCATTGGGTAGGAACACTGGAAATCTTCCAGCTCTGCTGGGCAGTGTCTGTGAAGGGACGAACAGAATCCATGTTTCAAGTTGATGATGGGAGGTCACTGACCTGAAACTAATTGTTATTCCCTCCACAGATGCTGCCTGGCCTGCTGCATCAGGCAGGAGGTACAGAAGCCTGAAGACCCACACCTCAAGGTTCAACAACAGCATCTTCCACCCTGCCGTCAGGTTCTTGAACCCACCTGAAAAACCCCAACACTACTTTGGAGTATATTTCTCTCTCTCTCTCTCTCTCTCTCTCAATCTTGCACTAGTGTCGTTGTTTAATTTGTTGTTTACTTTGTAAGTTATGTATAATTAATATTAAGTTCATGTTAACTTATGTTTGTCCTCGTCTTGTAATGCACTGTGCTGCTCCTGCTAAAAGTGAACTTTCATGGCATTTCTACCCTGAGTGTGTGTGCCTATGACAGTAAACTTGAACTTGAAAGAACACAATTAGAACAAAACTAAACAAAATCCATTTTAGTGCAAAGTGACCAAAGTGGTCATAGTGTTCTAAACTGTAGTGATTAGGGTTGTGCTGGTTGGTTCAAGAACTGAATGGTTGAAGGGAAGTAGCTGTTCCTGAACCTGGTGGTGTGGGACTTCAGGCTTCTGCACCTCCTGCCCGGATGGTGGGGATCTCTGATGGTGGATGTTGCCTTCTTGAGGTGAATGTCAGGGGTGGGTGGGGGGGGGGGGGAAGTTGTTGAGAATGTGGGGAGAATGAACAATGGGTTTGATGTAGGATTGGTGTAAGTGGGTGGGTGATGGTCAGTGTCAATCAGTGGGCTGAAGGGTCTGTTTCCATGCTGTATCTGTCTGTGACTCTGTGTTATGGTAACCAATGTCAATATTTGACAGTACGGCATATCTGGGTCTCCAATAGAGTGTAAGTGCTAAAACCAGCCTCTTACTGGCTGACATCTTCCCATTTTATCCGTTCCAACTTCACTGAATCAACCCAGTGGCCCACTCCATTGGTACAAACCGAACACACGGGTCTTGTACATCACTGGGCGACCACTAGAGGTACTTCCAACAACAGGCGGGTCATTATCAAATCGGGAGGATGGCAAATTAATGCACCACCAGGATAATTCTTTTTTTAACATGTGTACTTATTAATAAACCACGTTGACCTTGTTTACAAGGAAGTACGCCCCAGCCTTATTATAGGAGTGTAAACAAATTAAATAAAAACCGCGTCATTTAATCCAATACATCACCTCCACAATGTCAGCACTGTACACGGCAATGTACCCATGACCAATGTATTCCCAAGTTCAGATTACTTTCCTCTGGTAATAGGCTCCGAATAGAACGTTGTGTGAGTTCTGTGGCCGTGCCAGGATCTCAGAACTTTTCGGCCACTGAAGCACTTTTGGGAATGTGTTCCCTTCCGTCAGAGACAATCAGGGCGAGTTGTAATTTATTTTTATAGGTGGAAACCCTCTCCCGACAGTGTCTCTGTGCAGCTGAGAGGGGAGGGGCCGCGGTAAAAGTGGACCGTCTACCTTTCCAAAAAAAGGGTAAAGGTGTTTTTTTGGGGGGCACATAAAAGGCGAGGTAAAAGTCTATGCGAAATGTAATCCTCATTTTCACATTACCAGAATTACACTTTCACAAATAACAACTTAATGTGTTAACTTCTACTGAATATATCATTGTACAAGAACAACGTTCACCTCTTTCAAAGTACTTCCCAGATTTTCTTTTTCCAAAGGAGGCCGAATGTAGCGAATAAAACATCTGAAATTAAACAGAAATTGCAGGAAATACTCAGCGGGTCAGGCAGCATCGGTGGAGAGAGAATGTGTGAAGGGGTCAGATGGGGGAGATCTCGTCAGTAGAGGGAAGGAACTGGATTTTTTGTGGCCGATCATTAAATGAAATTGAGGTTGTTCATATTTAATCTTTAAACTGCGCTGCATATGCAAACATCCCCTGTGCTCCTGTGGGACGTATATCGGGAAGGTGTGGTGTAAACATCAGGGCGACGGGCTCTCCACATGGGAGAAGCCGGCAGTCTGAAACCTTAGAATTAACTTCTGGCGAGAGTCTAATTGCTTTTACAGTTTCTCTTTCACTGATAGGAACTGTTCATTCCCAACTGGAGTCATTAGGACGTGTGTTGTGAGAAATGAACTCAATGTGTGGAAGCATCTTTCAGAATAGAAGGTTATACCCGCGGGAGATGAGGATCGGGCGCCACCCTGGAAGTCAACAAGTAGACGCTTCAGTCTGCTCAGTGACCACGCTTTTAAACCGGGAGCACACCGAATTCTTACACAGGGTAGATTCAGGGACGATGTTTCCCGTAGCTGGGGTGTCCGAAAACAGGGGTCACGGTCTCAGCACAGGAGGTTGGCCATTCGGAACAGAGATAAGGAGACATTTCTTCGCTCAGGGGGTTTGTAATGTTCAACTCAAAGAGGGCTGTGGAGACTCAGTCATCGAATGTATTCACGTCTGAGGATTCAGGACATGAAGGATTACGGATATTTAGGACGTTGAGGGGTATAGGTGAATGCAGGTAGAAGATTAGTCATGACCTCCTGGAATGATGGAATAGATGCAAGGGGCTGATGTCCCAATCCCCCTTCCCATGTTCTGCTGGAACATGTTTATGTGACAAAAATACATTCAGATTCCCAACTGCCGGAAAGATGAAAGAAAAATACTAACAGGGCCTGCAGATCAGCAGTGAAGAGTTTACTGATTCAGATGTCATTTAGATTTAGCAGAGATGACAATGTGACGATTTACATGATTTGACCTCGTTCAACTAATCCAGGTTAGGAGTGGGGTAGAGTTTAATTATTGCCTGATACACTCCCTGTTAAGGTGACCTAACATGAACTAAGACTACGACCCGGGAACTTTGATATGTCATATAAATCTATAAAGCCTCCCTGTACATGACATAATGGTAGCATTCAACTTTGAACAGACAGCAACCCGCCCATCTCCTAAACTGTTCTTATGAAAATATGTATTCCTCCCACATCTAAATTCAGGCTCACATGTTTTTGCTACAAGGCGCATTTAATCTTTGAGTCCTTGTTTGAATTGTAAAGAAGGCAAGGAGCGATAAACCTGTTAACATGCACAAATTTCAGAAAGTTTTAATCTGAGATGTTTATAAACACTGTTGATTAGGGCAGAATGCAGATGGGATTGGCTGGTGGTTAAATTGGAGTGGACTATCGCAACAGGGAGTGAATGTATACAGTCACATATGCACACTGTGTGCCGGAGAGAGAGTGGGGGGGGGGGTGTGGGGAGGAAGAGAGGGAGAGAGAGAGAGAGAGAGATCGGAGAAAGTGACAGTCTGAAGGGACAGAGATGGCAAGAGTTGGAGAGTGTGGACTTACTGACCCGGGTATTCTTGATACTTTCTGCTTTATTTTGGATAGTTGCCTTGTCTCTAAGAAGGTGAAGTCTTAAATCAGCTTCAGTGATTGCTGGAAATGCCAAGTGACACAGAATTGACACTAAAACTGAAAGCCCCGGGGCCACCCAGCAACAGTCATCCCATTAAAGGGCAAGAGGTGAGAGATGAGTCAAGAGAGTTGGGCAGGATCCAGGTGAAGGCCTGAAACCTGCCACTGGCAGAACTCCATTTCCAACATTTACAAAATTAATTTTGAGCATCTGCAAGATATTCAGATGTGTCATTTCCCTTTATCCATTTGTGTTGCTCAGTGACAGAGATGGTAACCAAAACAAACAGATTTTCCTGAACAGTTTTGTCTGATGCAGAGTCACCTGAAAAAGTAGCAACATTGGAATAATTTTCCCTGAAAATCTGCTGCGGGTCTGACTGCCCTGTTGAACTCTGGTTCTTTATGTTTACAGAGCGGGGATGTAGATCCTGGTATATATTAATCTATAATTAAAGGCTATTTACCCTGAAGTTGTCTTCCATGTGCCTCATTATAAGTTAATCAGCTAAATATTACAAATTTTGTAAAAGTAAAATCGTCTAAAATTGCCCGAACACAAAGAAACCTGAAATTTTAACCCAGGCATAATTTGTTTTATTTATTCACATTTCAGGGGTATGGCATTGGTGACAAGGGCAGGATTGATTGCCCAGATCTAACTGTCCTCAGTGAGGCCATGGTAAGCCCCACCTTGAGCCACTGCAGTCCTGGTGAAGTGCTCCTCCAGTGCTGTTGGGGAGGGAGTCCCAAGATTTAGAGCAGATGGAGATATATTTCCAAGTCAGGATGATGTGGAACATGGAAGGGAACCTGCAGATTGTGGTGTTCGTATCTCCTGTGTCCCTGTCCTTTTGGTGGTAGAGGTCGTGGATTTGGGAGGTGCTGTTGGAGTCATCTGGGTGCATTTTGTAGATGGTGCGCACTGCAACCACTGTGTGCCACTGGTGAAAGGAGTGAATGTTTAGGGTGCCAGATGGGGTACCAAGTGATCACAGGCTGGTCCTGGATGGTGTCGAGCTCCTTGAGTGTTGTTGGAGCTGCATGCAACCAGGCAAGTGCAGAGTGTTCCGTCACACCCCTGGCTTGTGCTTTATGGGAAGGCTTTGGGGTGTTGGGAGCTGAGTCACTCGATGTAAATACCCGCTCTTGAAGCCACAGCATTTACAGATTTCATGTCAATTCTCAGCAAGGGGAAAGTTTATCATTTTGGTCTGGTTCATTTCAGTTCAATGTGACAACGTTCAGTTCCACCCAGGTCTGTACCATCTACACACCGTGATGGGAACAGGAACACATCAAGAAAAGTAATGAGCATTAACCTAGTCATTTTCCACCAGGACAATAGAATGGGTTTAGCTTCATAGAATCTGGCAGCACATTTGATCTAATAACTCACATCTCAAAATAGCACTTACCAAACTAGATCTATGATAAACTCAGATGTAGTGTTCCGAAGGTAGGCGGTTAAAAGCTTGATCTAAGGAATTGGTTTCAAGGACCATTTTGAAGGTGAAGGAAGTGCTAGGGAAGACAAAAGAGACTACAAATGCTGGAACTTGGAACAAAAACAGAACGCTGGAAGAACTCTGTGGATCAAGCAGCATCTGTGGAGGCAAAAAGGTGTAGGTCGACATTTCAGGTCAAAATCCTCCATCAGGACAGGACTGGGGTGGGGGGGAAGAGGAAAGATTGCCGGTACAAAGTAGCATGTAACTTCAACTGACACCTTTCGCCTCCACAGAAGCTGCTTGACCTGCTGAGTTCTTCCAGCGTTCTGTTTGTTGTTGAAGTGGCAGAGAAGTTAGGGAGAGACTTCCAGAGCTTTGGACCTAGCCAGCAGAAGGCATGGTCACTAACGGTGAGTGGTTGAAGATAATCAGTGGCCTATGGGGATGGAGGAAACTGGAATATCCCTCTCACTAGTGAAAGGTATTTGGCAACTAATGGACCTTGTCAATAAGTCCTTTGGCCCTGATTGCCTACATCCCAGGGTCTTAAAGGAAGTGGCTGCAGAGACAGTGGATCTGTTGGCTGTAATGTACCAAAATTTCCTATATTCTGGAGAGATCCTAGAAGACTGGAAAACTCCATATGTAACACTACTCTTCATGTTTGAAATCAGGAAATTATAGGCTAGTTAGTCTAATATCTGTCACAGGCAAAATACTGCAATTGATTATTAAGGAGGTAACTGGTGGATGTTTAGGATATCATAAAACAATGACGAAGAGTCAATACAGGGGTTTATGAAAAGAAAATTGTGTTTGACAAATTTTCTCAAGCAGAACAAATCTGCAGGAAAGATTTACAAGGATGTTGCCAGGACTCAAAGGACTGAGTTGTAGAGAGAGGATGAGCAGGCTGGGATTTTTCATTGGAACGTAGAAGAATGAGAGGTGATCTTACAGAGGTGAATAAAATCATGAGGGGCATAGATAGGGTGAATGTGCACAGTCTGTTTCCCACGGTTGGGGAATCAGGAACAAAAAGGCATAGGTTTAAGGTGAGGGGGAAAGATTTAATAGGAATCTGAGGGGCAGGTTTTTCACCCAGAGGGTGGTCTGCATGTGGAACGAGCTGCTAGAAGAAGTGGTTGAGGCAGGTACATTAGTGACATTTAAAGGTACTTGGACAGGTCCATGGATAGGAAAGGTTTAGAGGGATATTGGCCAAATGTGGGCAAATGGGACTAGCTTAGGTGGGCATCTTGGTTGGCATGGACCAGTTGGGCCGAAAGGCCTGTTACTGTGCTGTGTGATTCTATGATTATTTGAGGATGTAGCAAATAGGGTGGATAAAGGGGAACCAGTAGATGTAGTATATTTGGATTTCCAGAAGGCACTTGATAAGGCGGCACATAAAAGGGTAGTGCACAAGAACACATGAGGATGGGTAATATATTGGGGGAGTGGCTAACTGACAAAATCCAGAGAATCAAGATAAATGGGTTGTTTTCTGATAGGTGGTCAGTAACTGGTGGGTGTCACAGGGATCAGTGCTGGATCCTCAATTATTCATAATGTCAGATGAAGGGACTTAGTGCACTGGAGCCAAATTTTCTCATGACACAAAGGTAGGTGGGTTATGGGTTGTGAGAAGGACACAAGGAGCCCACAAAGGAACACAGATAGGTTAAGTGAGGGGGCAAGATGGAGTGGAATGTGGGAAAATGTGCAGTGATGAGGAAGGAAAATTGAAAAGCAGGTCATTATTTCAGGAGAGTGAGACCATGAAAAGTTGCACAACAAAGGGACCAAGTGCATGAAGCACAGGGAGTTAGCATGTGGGTATAGCTGGTGATTAGGAAGGTCAATGGAATGTTGGCCTTTATTGCAGGGGCTATGGAGTAGAAAAGTAGGGAAGTCTTGATGCCACCTTACAGGGTACTGGTGAGATCGCACCTGGAGCACTGCATAAGGTTCTAGTCTCCAACTTGGCGGAAGGTTACACTTGCTTTGGAGGCAGATATGGTTTATTCGTTAACTCCTGGAATGAAGGGGTTGGCCTATGATGAGATGTCAAGCAGATTGGACCTGTACTGATTATGGTTCAGAAGAATAAGCAGGTGATAGTATTGAAACATATGATTTTGGGGGAGATTGACAACGTGGTTCCTGAGAGGAGGTATCTAGAACTAGGAGGGCAAGTTTCAGAATAGGAGGTTGCCCACTTCACGTGGAGCAGAGGAGGAATTTCTTCTCTCAGAGGGTTGTAAACCTGTGGAATTCTCGACACAAGAGAGCTGTGGAAGTGGAGTCATTGAATATGTTCAAGGTGGAAGCTGACAGATCTTTAAACTACAAAGAAGACAACTGATAGCTGTGCACTAAGGGTGGATTCTACGGAGGCCCCAAAGCCCATTGGGTCCATACCACCTCCGAGAAGAGCAATCCTGTTTGTCCCATTCCCCAAACCATTGCCAGGAACCTGAGAATTATTTGTCTCCAGCACACCGCAGCGTGTCACTGAAGCTACTCTGACCATAACCTCTGCCACCAAGATGGAGAAGAGCAGCAGGTACATGCAAACACCACCACCTGCAGGTTTCCTTCCGAGTCACACACCATCCTGACTTGGAAATATTTCACCGATCCCTCATTGTCACTGGGTCCAAATCCTGGAACTCCCTCCCCAACAACATCACGGGAGCCCCTTCATTATAAGGACTTCAGTCGTTTGAGGTGTCCTCCCACACCTTCTGAAGGGCATTGCAGGATGGGCAATAAACACTGCCCTTGGCAGTGGCAACTTACATTTCAAACAACAGTGTATGTATCCACTTTCCTCTGAAGGCGCTGATTGATCTTATTTCCATTGACCCACAGGCAGTGAATTCCAAACCATCATCCCTCCCTGCGTAACAATGCTTCTCACAACCTCCTTTCATCTGTGCCCAAGATTGCAAATCTCTGCCCCCTGGTCTTTGAACCATCTGCTGTTGGGAATGGCTCCCCCCTATCTACCCTATCCTGTGTTTGCTTGTACCAAATCTCCTCTCAACACTTTGCTCCAAGAACAACCCCATCTTCTCCAGTTAACGATGTTAAAATACAGGGGCACGCAGCAGTTTAAATGTTATCTTTACTCGTGTGGCACTTTTAACATATGCATATTCATAGACATGCATCGTTAACATGCTTAGTGTATATTAGGGGTCCCTATTCACCTTCTGTTCCACTCCAGCGACTGTACATACCCATTTCCAACTGGGAAAAGGGGTTTCCTGTCAGTCTCTCCCATCTGAACACACAACAGTCTTCAGGAATCAATATTAAATTCAACAGTTTCAGATCAGCAGCCTTGGGACTGCCCTGTCAGCAGCACAGACTCAATAGGCTGAATGGCCTCCTTTTATATTAGAAGAAAAAATGAGAAATATGAGAAACATCTCTTCCAGTTTTTCTCAAATGGCACGGAATCTTGTTTGCATCAAAACTGCCCAGTTCTGCTGTAATGTTACCCACCAAATCATTGACCCTGTTTTCTCTCTCCACAGATGCTGCCTGACCTGCTGGGTATTTCCTACACACCCTTTTCTTTCAGCTTTCCGGAAACTATGATGTAGTTCCTGAATGTTCCTTTGTCTTTCTCTGTAACTGCTATCACTCATCACATTTTCATAGACAGGAGCGGAAAGCTTTGCGTTATTGGGACAACCGTGGTCCTCACCCTGTCACAGACATTCCCTTTGTTCTCCCCACACCTCAGCGGTGTTAAACACGCTCGTTTTCTCACTTCTCCAGTTCCGATGCGGGGTCACTAACCTGAAGCACTGACATTGCTTCTCTCTCCACAGATGCTGCCTGATCAGCATTTGCTTCGGGCTCTCCAGCTGACCGGTGAGATGGAATGGAAGGAGGTCGAGCCCCTCGAAGCTGCTCGGTTGTGCAGAGTTGGGGCAGGATGCCACGGCCAACAAGATTCCAAATTGTTTGAGAACAATGAGGAGGGACGTCTCTCATATTTCTCATTTTTCCTCTTGACATAGGAGGCCATTTGGCCCATTGAGTTGATGCCGGCTCACAGGGCAATCCCATCAATCCTATACCCGGTGACTGCTCTGCTCAAGACCACAAGAAACTGAAGAGTTGTAAACACAGCTCAGCGCGTCACAGAGAGCAGCCTCCCCTCCATGGACTCTGTCTACACTTCTCACTGCCTCGATAAAGCAGCCAACATAATCAAAGACCCCACCCACCCCGGACATTCTCTCTTCTCCCCTCTCCTGTCGGGCAGTGTCTGAAAGTACGTACCACCAGGCTCAAGGATAGCTTCTACCCCACTGTTATAAAGCTATTGAACTGTCCCCTAGTACGATAAGAATGGACTCATGACCTCACAATCTACCTTGTTATGACTTTGCACCTTATTGTCTGCCTGCACTGCACTTTCTCTGTAACTGTAACACTTTATTCTGCATTCTGTTATTGTTTTCCCTTGTACTACCTTGATGTAATGAAATGATCTGTATGGATGGCATGCAAAACAAAGTTTATCACTGTACCTCGGTACATGTGACAATAATAAACCAATTTACCAATTTGCCCTCATTTATTTCTCTGTAACTAATTTTTTCTCACATGCCCACGCTGTCATGAGGAGAACGTGCAAACTTCACCCATACCGGAGGTCGTGTTTGAACCTGGGTGCAGGAGTTGTGAGGCAGTGGCACTAACTGCTGCAATAAATTGCTGCCCACAAAGGTGGATTCATCATGGCCACAAACATAGACAACATCACGTGTGAATTGAAGGACTGTGTCAGTGTTATGTAGTTGGGAATCTGATTGGAGAGAGTGAACCTTGGATTTGTAAGGAAGGTGGATTTGAGAGATTTGATTATTGATTGACAGGATGCAGACATTGCAGGAAGTTATCCTCCATCTCTGTCTCCTCTGAAGTGACAAGGTGGCTGATTCTGGAGCCACTCGTAGCTCAGATTGGGAAAGGATGTCAGATTTCCTTCTTTGACACACATTTGTGAATCAGAAGTGTTTCCACAACAATCCATAGTTTCAGGATTGCCGTGACTGACATTGGCCTCTTTTCAAATTCCAGATGCATTTAATTGCTTAAGTTTTAGTTTCTTTGCTGTGTCCTGATGGGATTCAAACCTACGTCCCCGAATCAATGGTCCAGAACTCCGACTCCTGGTCCAGTCATGTAACCGCTTGGTTACCGGACCATATGCTCCAGGACGTCGGCAAGGAACATTTGAAAGATGTAAAGTTAGCAGCAAGTATAGGCCACCCAAGCCCTTGGGTCTGCTCCATTAGTAAGATCTTGGCTAATCTGATTGTAAACTCATCTCTGCATTCCCACCTAGCCTTGGTAACCTTTCACCCATGGATAATCAACAATCTATCGACCTCCCCCTCAAAAAGATATCAAAGGCTCTGTTTCTACTGCCTTTTGAGCAAGAGTTCCAAAGGCTCACAACCCTCTGAGAGACAAAAAATTACCTCATCTCTCTTAAAAGGGAGACCTCTTATTTTTAAAGTGATATCTTAGCTCTAGATTCTTCCACAAGAGAAAATATCCTCTCCACATCCATCCTGCCAAGACCCCTCAGCGTCTTTTGATCATCCCCTCTCACTCTTCCACACTCCAGTGTACACAAGCCCAGCCTGTCCAACCTTCCCTCATCCTCAGCACTGGTCTGCTAAAACCTCCTTTGAACTGCTTCCAATGCCCTAACATCCTTATTCATAAGAAGTAATTATGCCTTCTCTCCGAAAGAATGTTCCTTTTTTATCCCATATCTCAACAATTTGTTTCCTTTTAAGATACATTGAAGAAGTTAAAAGATACCATTAACTCTGGGTTTCTATTTAAGAGGACTTTTACGATCCCATGTATTGAAAATGATCAATCTGCACTTATTTTAAAATACATATATTCTCAACACTGAATACCACAGAGGTCATGAGATGGACCTCTATGTGCCAGATAAAACAGTCATTTATAAAGTGATTTTTCATGGTCTTAAGACTATTTGAAGCCAACAAGTGTTGGTTGTGAGTGAGTGTGAGAGAGCTAGTGAGTGTAAGCGAGCTTATGCATTTGGGAGCTTGTGCCACAAAGTGCTGGAGTTGTGTGGGGAGAACTGTGAGTGCGTGGGTTTGTGATGTATGTTTGAGTGTGAGATCTTGGAGACAAAAAGAGAAGCTGTGAAGGGGAGGGTTGATGCAGAGAAAGGCTTATGAGGTTCTTGGTTCTTGTGTATACAAGTGGCAGATTGTGTACGTGTGGCTGAAGGAATTTTGGGTGTGTGTGTGTGTGTGTGTGTGTGTGTGTGTGTGTGTGTGTGTGTGTGTGTGTGTGTGTGTGTGTGTGTGTGTGTGTGGTGCCCAGGCTGGCTCTTTGAAAGAATTAACCAATTAATCCAATCCAAAAAAGGATGTGTTTGCCTTGGAGAGAACGCAGATGAGATTCAACAGGGTGTTACCTAGGCTGGATCACATTAGTTATGTGGAGAGATTGGATAGGTTGGGCTTGTTTTCCCAGGATGAAAGGTATAGATAGGGTAGACAGGCAAAATCTGTTTCCCATATCAGGGGTATCAAACAGAAGAGGGCATGGGTTTAAGGTGAGAGCAGGCAGTGGAATCAAATACAGTCACTATGTTTAAGAGGTATTTAGACAGACACTTAAATAAGCAAGGCATGGAAAGGTATGGACCTAATGTGGGCAAATGGGATTAGATGGGCGGAAAGGTCAGCATGGACATGATGGGCCAAAGGGCCCGTTTCTGTGCTGTCCTGTACGACTCTGTGACTCAGACTCCATCCTGAGCTAGTTCGCCAAATAGTTTTTGTAATTTTAATCCAATTACCTTCTCAACATCCCTGTTGAACCTTCTCCTGCCATCTCTGCAGATCGCAACAACTCGGCATGTCAAACCTCTCCTCATTCCTTCTTCGCCTCTTGTCCCAAATCTTAAACCTGTGTCCAAGGTCACCGACCCTTCCATCAGTGCAGTTTCCCAGTGCTCAGTGTAGGCAAACCCATGGTGTGGACAGAAGGCTGGCAGAATCTGGTGAGAGTGTCCTCCAAAACCTCGAGTCACATCAGCTGAATGTTTGTTGATGATTGGTGCAGTTGTGTCCAGCAAGCTGAGTATTCTCTTTAGGGATTGAGGATGATTTCCACTCTGGTCCTGAGGTAGCCAATGAGGCCACTGTGGGAACTGTTGACTCTTTCACAGACGGGGCTGGAGATGACTGGTGGGGTGAGCATGAGGGGGGTTTGTGAGGCAGTGCAGGACACCTGTGTGCTCCTGATTCCAGGCCTCAAGGCGCTCAATAACATTTCTTCTTCACTTTGAATGGCCACGGGCCAGAGATTCCCAGGAGTCAGCGAGGATGCTGCATTTCTTTCAGCACATCCTTGCATCATTTTCTCTGTCCGTCCGGTAACCTGGTCCTGTAACAGAGCTTGTAATGGGGTATCTGTGTCCTAATAGGGCCTGCCCCATGTAGCCACCGAATGTTACGCCTGCCTCAGGCCAGGCCTGGGAGAAGGCATTGTTCTTGGCTTGCTCATCCTCCAGTGGAATTGGAAGGATTTTGCAGAGATGGGATTGGTGGTATCGTTTCACTGCCCTGAGGAGCCTGCTGTAGGTAGTCCTTGTCTCCAGTATAAAGGAGGGCAAGGATCCCTGTTACCCAGTATATTGAGGGTTTTGTGCCAGGTTTGATCTTCAAATACCTTTTTTTTCAGTCATCCAGAGGACATGCTGGCAGGGTGAAGATGATGGTGAATGTCATCATTGCTGCCTGCCTTCACTGAGAGTGATATGGGAAGTGGTTTTCCTTTTCCAGGGTCTTACCTTGGACCTTTATTGTCAGAGGGCAGTGTAGCCTCATGAGGACAAGTTGGTAGAAGACATTTGATCTGCTGATGTTGAATGTAAGGTCCATCCCCACCTATGAAAATGTTCAGAGTTGCTTGGAGCTCAGACTCTGAACATCCACAAATGCCAGCATTGCCTTATACCACAGTTCAACCACCTAGGTTGGGCTAACCTGCATTCTGGAGTGCATTTATGGTAGGTTGAACAACATCCCTTTAATTCTGAAGACTATCTCCACTCCTGTGGGATGTTAATTGGAGGTGAGGTCCAACATTGTAGTGAGAAAGATTGAGAAAAGTATTGGGGCAATGAAGTGGCCTTCACAAGAATGGTTCTGATGTAGACCCTTCGGTTAATACACAGCCTGCGAGCTGTCATAGAGCAAGTGTAAGATGGAGATAGATTTCTGAGGGCAGCTGAGTTTGAGGAAGGTCCCTCTCCTTGATGGAGTCAGAGTCTTGAGTGGGCTCGAGAAAGACATGAGCAGTGGCTGGTGCTGCTTCTTGCAGTGAAGGTCGTGTCCACTGTGCCTCTGGGTGGATGGAATGGGGAGCAGTTCTTTGGGCATTGGGGGAAGCATTCGGGGAGGACCTGTCGATGATGTTCTCCAGGAGATCCCTCTGCAGTTAGCACAGTTGGACTTGTCTCCTTTCTTGTCCTCCTCTTCCCTGATGCCGAGGCTGTAGACTTGTAACTGTAGCTCTTTCCCGAATGGTTGTCAGTTCTGGTCCTACAAAATACAGTTAGATGGTATGAGGAGATCGATAGTATACAAGCGCAGTGATGGCACAGAGCACAGACTTTAAAACCCATGTTTAAAAAACGGACATGAAAAATAGAGGCAAGAGCAGGAGAGTCATTCCCTCACCCCTGCTCTGCCTTCACTGAGATTGTGGCTGATCTTCTACTTCACTGACACTTTCCTGCACTCACTCCAATTTCCCTTGGTTTCTCAGTTACCTAAATTCCTATGGATATCTGTTTGAATATACTCACTGATCAAATTTCAACAGCTATCCTGGGAGAGAATTCCAAAACTTCCCTATCCTCTGGGTGAAGGAATTTTTCCTCAACTCAGTCCGGAGTGGCCAGTCCCACTTTCAAGCCTGTGACTGCTGGTTCCAGTCACCTCAGTCTGGGGAAACACCTCACCTACATCAACCTTTTCCAGGTCCATGCAGGTTTCAATGAAATTATCCTCTCATTCTTCTAAACTCAGGAGAATACGGGCTCAGTGAAAAACAAACAGCTGGAGGAAATCAGTGGGTTAAGCAACATCTGTGCAGCAAAGGTACTTTGCATTCTGCCTCCACAGTAGCTGCTTAACCCTCCAGCAGTTTGTTCTTCTTGTCCCAGATTCCAGCATTTGCAGTCTCTTGTGTCTCCAGAATAAAGACTCAGTCTGCTCATACCCTCCATCCTAGGAATCAGTCTGGTGAACCTTCATTGTGTTCCCTCTGATGCAAGCATTTCTTAAGTTGAGCGAGCAGACATGTGCACAATACTCCAGATGCAGACTCACCGGGAACCTCTATCATTGTAGGAAGGGGTCTCTACTCTTGGACTCAAATCCCTTTGCAATAAAGGCCAATATACCATTTGTCTCCTTAATTGTTTGGTGTACTTGTGTGTTAGTTTTCATAGAGTTATAGAGTCATAAATTAACACAGTACTGAAACAGGCCCTTTGGCCCAACTCATCCATGCCGACCAACGTGCCCTCCTGAGCTCGTATCATATGCCTGCATTGGGCCAATATCACTCTAAGCCTTTCCTATCCATGAACCTGTCCAAATGTCTTTTAAATGTTGTTGTTGTACCTGCATCTACCACCTCCCCTGGCAGCTCCTTCCATAGACAGACCACCCTCTGTGTGAAAAACTTGTCCCTTGGGTTTCCTTTAAATCTTTCCCCTCTTGCCTCAAATCCATGCCCTCTAGTTTTAGACTCTCATATCCTGGGAAAAAGACTATGATAATCTATCTTGGCTATCCTCCTCATGATGTTATAAACCTCTATAAGGTCACCCCTCAGCCTCCTTTGCCCCAGGGAAACAGTCCCGGCCTGTCCAGTCTCTCCTTATAACTCAACCCCTCCAGTTCCGGCAACATCCTTGTGAATCTTTCCCGCAGCCTCTCCGGATTAATGACATCCTTCCTATAGCTGGGCGACCAGAACCACACACAGTACTCCAGGTGTGGCCTCACTGATGACTTGTACAACTGTAATGGGTGTCCCAACTCTTGTACTCAGTGTTCCGCCTGATGGAGGCAGGCATGTCATGCACTGTTGTCACCAATCCCATCTACCTGTGTCACCACTTTCATGGAACTAGGCACCTGTACCCCAAGGTCGCTCTGTTCTACAGCACTCCCCAGGGCCCTGTTATTCACTGTATAAGTCCTGCCCTGGTTTAACTTCCCAAGATGCATCGATTTGTACTTGTCTGTTAAATTCCAACTGCCATTCCTTTGACCACTTTTCAAGTTGATCCGGATTCTGTTGTTACCTTAGACACCCTTCTTCACTGTCCATGATACCACCAATTTTGGTGGCATCTACAGATTTACTGATCATGCCAGCTACACCCTCATCCAAATCAATCAAACTGATGACAAACAACAGTGGACCCAGTACTGATCCCTGCAGCACACCACTGGTCACAGGCCTCCAGTCTGAACAACACCCTCCACTCCCACCCTCTGACTCATTCCACCAAGCCAATATTGTATCCAAATGGCTAGCACACCCCGGATCCCTTGTGATCTAACCTTCTGGACCAGCCTTGCTAAAGTCATGTGGACAATGTCTACCACTCTGCCTTCGTCAATCCCCTAGGTCACCTCTTCAAAAAGCTCAATCAGTGATTTGTACAAAGGCATCAGTACCTTTCAGTCCATCACCATTTAGAAAGCACTTTGCCATTCTGCTGATATTTTTACCAGTGTGGATGGCCTCACATTTTTCCACATTACATTCAACTAGTCATGTCCTTGCCCACACACTTACCTTGCTATATCCCTCTGAAGCCTCTTTGCTTTCTCCTCACAGCCACACTCGCAGCCAGCTTTACATCATCAGCAAACTTGGATATACTACTCTTGACTCTTACCCTTTATCCATTGACAGAGACTGTGAGTAACTTGGGCTCCAGCACTGATCCCTGAGTTACTCACTTGTCAAAGCCGCTTAATGTGAAAATGACCCATTCATTCCTACTGTCTCTTCTGTCTGTCAACCAGTCCTCAGGCCTGTATATTATATAGGCCTATTTCACTATATTAGCCCCACCCCAATAACCACAGGCACTAATTTTGTTTAGTAATCTCTGTCCCCATTTGTGTCTTCACTGTGTTTTCCTTCCTGTATATTTGAGGTTTGGAAGGAGCTGTGTTTCAGTGACCAGTTCACGCAAATGGCGGACAAGCCCAAACTGAATCCAACAGCAGTCTGAGATTCACAACTTTAAAATTCATTCTTCAAACCCAAGTACCTGATAAAGGCAGAAAAGCTCCCACTTCCTGAAGTAAATTCTCATTCGCTGCCCCCACTTCACTCCCTGTTCCCATGCATGATCTCCCCCACTGTGTCACATACTTCCAAACACGCAGGCTACCTCATCACTTTCTACCTCAGTAACTGTTGTTGCAATTCGTAATACTTTAAGAATTAGTTTTATCCTGCACTGTTATTAAATCCATTGATACTTTATATTGAGCATTTTGTATTAAATTGTGATTTAACGCTTTTATTTACAATATACATTTCTGTTCAGATTCAAAGCTGAACCAGGTCTTCCCCAATGAGGACTATATCAAAATTTGATTAAGCCTCATTGGGAGGTCCATATGCACTTCTTGTTGTTAGGTTCAACAGGACATCCACAGGCACCCAAGACTGACGAGGACAATGACGGAAATTGGTATCATCCTTGCCCTGCTGTAGGAAAGACATCATTAAATTGGAAAGAGTGCAGAGAAATGCTGCAGGACTGGAGGGACTGAGTTACAGGGAGAGGTTGGGCAGGCTAGGACTTTATTCCTTGGAATGTAGGAGACTGAGGGGTGACCTTACAGAGGTGTATAAAATCATGAGGGTATAGATAGGGTGAACTCATACAGTCTTTATCCCAGGGAAGGGGAAACTAAAGACCAGAGGTCATAGGTTTAAGGTGAGAGGTTGAAAGATTTAAAAGGGGCCTGAGGGGCAACTTCTTCATGATGAGGGAGGTACATATATGGAACGAGCTGCCAGAGGAAGTGGTTGAGGCAGGTACAATAACAACATTTAAAAGACATTTGGACAGGTACATGGACAGGAGGGGTTTGGAGGGATATGGGCCAAACGTGGCAGATGGGACTAGCTTGGTGGGCACCATGGTTGGCATGGACGAGTTGGGCCAAAGGGCCTGTTTCCGTGCTGTCTGACTCTATGACTCTATAACTACAAGGGTATATTTGTCAGACCAGGATGAACAGGCTGATGTCTTTTCACTTGGAACTTAAAATTGGAATGTGACATGCAGATTTTCCACTTCTGGAGAAGAGCAAAGTTTTTCCAGTCCTCATTAAACTGGTAAATTATCAGTTGGAGAATTTAGGAGAAAATGTTTTATCCAGTGAGTGGTGAGAGTGCGGAACTCTCTGGCACAGGGAGTGGCTGGACTGAAGGGCACCACTGCATTTCAGGGGAATCCAGGGAAGTATAGGATGGAGTGGTTGGGCCAAATGGCCTGTTTCTCTGCATTTCTGTGTGATTTCTCCAACAGAAACATATTTCTGGTCAATTCTGCAGCACATCCTCCTTCTAAATCTGTTTGGATTATTCACTGCCCACTGGCACTCTACTGCAATTTGAATCATTTTTAGTTCATGGACATAAACCAGACTTGCACATTCACTTTGTAACAGTCCTTGCATGCTAACATTGTGAGTCAAGCACTCACTTATTGTGATACAATCAGTTACATTCTCATACTGTAACAGTCATTTTTGCACACTAATATTCTGACTGGACTGCATTTGCATATGCACATCGAGACCCAAAATCATTCTTGTACACATTTATTGTGACTCAGAACCAGTCTTGAGCACATTGATGCACACTCAGCCACTCTTGCACACTCATATTGCAACACAGACATTTTTGCACGATCAGACTGTAACTCAGCATTTTGCATTCTGGTACACGGAATCACAAGAACTCATGCTTGCTGTAGAATTGTACACATGCACTGGATTACACACATGATAAACACACCAGAGGAGATAATGCAATGGTGTGTAGACAGGTACTAGCCCTGGGGTCCTCAACAGAACCCAAAATGTCATCAGATCAAATGTGAGCAGGGACCCCTTCTCCAAATCACCACTGAAATTCCTCCCCTCAGCTGATGAATCAATACTCCTCCGTGTTGGACCACACAAGAAACACTGACGTAGCCAGGGCACTGATTGTCCTCTGGGTGAGGACTTCAATGTCCATCGCCAAGAGTGGCTCAGTAGCACCACTATAGACTGATTTGGCTATCCTGAATGACATCACTGCCAAAATGGGCCTTGGCAGGTAATGAGTGAACCAACAAGAGGTACAAACTTACTTGACCTCGTCCCCACCAATCTATCTGTGAATGATGCACCTGTGCCTGGCAGCGATGATGGGCATTTCTACAGCACTGCTCTTGTGGAGATAAGGTCCTGCCTTCACACTGAGGACAGCCTCGATGTTTTGCGTGGCACCAGAGTCACGCTAAATGGATTAGACTGAGAATACATCTGGTAGCTCAAAACTGGGTATCCATGAAGCAGTGTGGAGCTCAGCACCACTGTTAGTAACCTCCTGGCCTGGTGTATCCCTCACTCTGCCATCACAGTCAAATCAGGGATCAGCTCTGGTTTTAAAAGTGGTGCAGATGTACCTAAACGGAAAATACCGCATGTAATTGTCAGATCAAACTCTGCACTTCTGCCACACCAGGTGATGGCAAATTAAACAACTAACAGGAGGAGGAGGGTTCTAGAACATTCCCATCCTCAGCAATGGCAGGGCCCAGCATGCTCAATGCAAGGCTAGAACATTAACACCCAGAATGAGCCAGATGTCCCAGCCACATCATCCCTATCACATTCCCCCCAAGATAATAACCATTCCAGCTACCAGTCTTCAGTCAGTTCCAGGCAGCATAATGGGAAAGGCTTTGGGAACAGACAACGTTGCAGCTGTGGTCCTGATAACCTACACTCCAGAAGTATTGGCACTCCTAACCCTGCGATTCCAACACAGTTACAACACTGGTAGCGACCTGACCATGGGAAGAATTGCCCAGGTATGTCTTGTTCACAAACAGCAGGTCAAATCCAATCAGCCATTTACTGCCCAATCAGTCAATTCTCAATCATGAGCCAATTGGTGGAAGGTATTATCAACAGTGCTGCCAGTGGTATTTAATCACAAATAACCCACTCACTAATGCCCAATTTGGAGTTTGCCAGGACCACTTGGCTCCAGATCTCATCACAGCCTGGGTCCAAATATAGACCAAAGAGAACTTCAGAGGGGAGGAGGAAGTGACTGACCCTGACATCATGGCAGCATTTGGCTGTGTGATGCGAAGGAACCCATAAACCTGGACTCATTGGCATCAAAGGGGAAACACTCCAATGGTTGCAGTCATAACATGCGCAAAGTCAGATGTGGGATGGGAGGTCAACCATCCCAGCCCCAGGACATCACTGCAGGAGTTCCTCAGGGCAATGCCCTAGGTCCAACCATCTTCAGCTGCTTCAGCAATGACCTTCCTTCCATCATAAGGTCAGAAGTGAGGACATTCACTGATGATTACACAATGTTCAACTCCACCTGAGCAAATGAAGCAGCCCGTGTCTGCATACAATATTATACAACACTCAGACAGGGGCTGATAAATCACATGTAGCATGCTCACTACGAAACTGCCAAGCAATGACTATCCTCAATGAGATAAAAGATTCACCTGCCTTTGATATTCAAGGATGGCAGCAAAGCCCAGATTTGGAGATGCCAGATTTTGCAAGGGTAAATTGGTTTATTATTGTCATATGTACCAAGGTCACGAAAAACTTAGCTTTGCATGCCATCCATACAGATCATTTCAACACATCAGATTAGAATGAACAAATCTGCAGGGAGCAGCTTCTTAAAAGTGTGACAGTATTTGAAGGCAGTCACCAAGAGTGTGCAAGGAGTTCCTATGAATGTATCAGAATATTGCAAGGATTCTTAGGGAGATGTGCAGATCTTCTAGAAGGATGCCAGTACTGAAGGGGGTCCCAAAGTGTGTACCAGCATTTATAAAACTCCCAGGAATGTCAGTATTTTCAGGAATCTCCAGGAGTGTGCCTACATTTGCAAGAGGTTACACAATTATCATTAATTGTGGCAGACAGCAAGAGCATGCCAAAGAGAAAAAATTGAAACAAACACTTATGGGCGGGTCCTTTGCAGTCTGAGTTTGTTTGACAATTTTGCTCACCAACATTCCTGCCTTCTCGTCCTGTATCTGCACAAACATTGCTTGCACTTGAAATGAGGTAAAACTTGCAATCTTGAAGCTTGTATATAAATAGGGAAGGTATTTCCAGAATTAATGGAATTGATGCAAGATCAGGAAGGAGACTACACCCAAGCTAAAGCCATGTGTCAGAAAATGTGTGCAGTATTTATGGGACCTTTCATCTTAAAACTGTAGCAAAGCAAATTAGTTGCTGTGAACATACACTCTGAATCTGGCATCTGGACTCACAACTCAATGAGTGTGAGTGAGAATGCTTGGAGAAGATATTTGCTTTGGAGCCACAGCCTGTCTTGTTACCTGATTTACATTTCTGGTTTCGGATGATTTGAAGGATTCTTGCCACAAATCATGAATTCACCCTTAAATTCTCAGTACAATGATCTATCAAGCAGAGACCATAAACAATTGAATATTTGCCAATGTCTTTAAATCTTACAGAAAAAAACGTGATAAATTGTGTATTTTGTTGGAAAGACCCACCTTTGTATTAAAATTATTTAATTGGACTGTGGAGTAAATCATTCATTTACGAACACAGTTTAGAGTCACTGCAAACCTCTCCAACCTCCAAAAAAGCGTCCTCAAAATCCCAAACAGAAACAGCTGAAACCACTGATCAACATTTGCAGGAGAAGAGGGTACCTGACGCCCAGGCCAGGGTCTAGTTGATCTGGGGCTGTCCCCAGAGAATCGAATCAGCCTCAGGCTGGGGCCAGGGGCCAGGGGCCAGGGCTCCGGCCTCGCACCAGACCGGTGTCTTCACCCAGCCTCGGAGCAGGAGCCCCCCACAGTTCAGGGGTCGCTACTGAATACAGAGAATTTCAGGAGAGAGGAGGTCAAACTATCTCCTCTCTGCCCGGCCCTTGCACTCCTAATCCACGTGCAATCTAAACAGTGTTAAAACTAACAACAGCCACAATAAAGCTGTCTGTTTATTTAAAGAGGATTTCAACAGTGAGCTTTTCCCAATTGTCAGACACCTGGTTTAGGCGTGACCGGGAAACTCAGAATTCTCCCGCCAAAGTTTTGCTTTAATGTTGTGTTCAATTGCGGCTGGCAACCGAAGGGTTAACTCGAGTTTAAAGTAGCCAGCACTTGGGCTGTACCGTCTAGGATTCCTTTCCTGGTAAAAGTGTTTATTTTTAAATGTAACAGCGAGCAGAGGCGGATTTATTGAACTGTTAGTAATGTGTAATATGTGATATGATACTACAGTCTGAACAATTAGATCTCGACAGAGCAAGGCAGGTAAAAGATGGATCAGCAGGGTAGTTGAGAACTCTGCGTAAACATGATAATACCCTCGGTTTTGGGGCAAAAAAAAATTCTTAGCAGCAAAAGGTTCGACATTAACCCGTCCGGAACAACTCGGGAGCCCATCCACCGTCTCCTTGTGTCCACGAATCTCTACATTGTGCAGTAAAGCACATCGACACCACAAAGTGATTTGTGATTTCCTCTGGTTTAAGAATGTCACTTTCTTAGTGATTTCTGTGAGAGTTTTAACCCGAGTTCTACGCTGTAGCCAAGTACTAAAATATAAACAGAGAGAAATATTGAATTGTCGAGCGTGGCGAAGCCGCCCCAGCAAAGTGTTTCTATTTCTTTGGCGCACATTTAAAATTAAAACACAGTTCATGCTTGGTCTCAGACGAGCAATAAACAATTGCAGACGTGTTCACCCCCTAAGAATCAAAATCACCCCATCTCCACTTCAATGTCTCTTTATTCCCCCACCTCCGTCTCCCAGCCCCCGGTTTCTCGATTTCTCTGCCACAATTTCTCGCCATTACTTTATGTCTGCGTGAAGTCTTTATGTCGCCATTACTTTATGTCTATCGTCCCCCGTTTCCATCGCGCCTGGCCCGCCCTCTCCTTGCTGCCGGCTTCCTTCAAAGCCTGAGCGGAGAATTCGATTAGTTTCTGACACTGGGCAGTTCCAAAGTAGGAATGGCTGGTCGGTGTAATTCCTGAAAAATCCCTGACATTCCCTTTCAACTCCTAGTGGTGAGGATTTGTTTACCCTACACAACTACCGAGGAACGAATACTCTAGCCTGAGAAGACTGGTTTCTGCATCGAACACTACAGCATCTTTTGCAATCTTTTCGCATTTAAAATATTTTACCACCCTAGATTGAAAAAAAAATGATTGGGTTAACAAATATATTAAATTTACGTTATATTTAAATTAACCCAAGGAAAATATTTCATGGAACTAGCATTGTTCATCATGCAATAAAAAATAACATTAGGTATCTAAATTAGGTTTAACAATCGCAATTACGTTGCAAGAACTTCCAACTCTCTGCTTTAGATTCCTACTCGTGGGATTGGTTAAGTGAACTCTGCGTTGTCTTGCCCATTTATTCAGGGGAAGTTTGAAACCTTTGAAGGTTAGTACTATTAAGGAGTTAATTACCTGATCTAATCATATTCAGGTGTGCGAAAAACTACAATATTTAATATGAAATTCATTCGGTGCCATTTCTTAAATAAGTGGCTTGCTTTTTTTTCTTGAAGTGAAGCAATTGCTCCAATTTAAGATGTCAGGGGTCGGAGAACGAACAATGCCTTTGAATTTGAACGTTTTTGGAATAATCACAAACTAGGCCCCGTGTGTTGTCTGCGCGGACGAAAGGTTTGTGATTAAAGCGTTTGGACATCAATAAATATCACATAAACACCTGAAATGCAATATTATTAAAATGTGATTGGAGTGTCACCAGTGGCGACTGTAAAGCCCCAGATGTACACTGCTCCAAGAGGGTCTGAAGTTCCTGGAAGAGAATAGTCTTCCCTTGCAAACTCAGTATCACTTACTCGCTCTGCTCTGCGAGGCCGGCTTTGCTGGATCACTGCAAACCACAACAAAATTGCTTTAACCACACACGCCTGAATTGCTATTAGTTTCCAACCTGATATTTCACCGGTTGGGTGGTAAACAAAAGAATTTGTTTAATTGATATGTTCTGAGAAGATAACAAGTATAAACTTCTGGCACAGCCCTTCTTATCAGTTTATAAATAATAGTTTGTGTAGAATTTAATGCTTTATTTATGTAATTAATTAAATAAAGTCCTAACCAGAATATACATAGTGCTTCTTATAGAATATATCTCTACATATTTGAACAATTGTATCATGTGATGTATAAATGAAAATCATGGGTATATATTTGTCCATCCATCTTTCAATCTCTATCTATTAATGATTACACTTATCCATACTTGTCTCTTCATGTCAATATTAAATTCATCCACATCAACATTTAATGCAAGGTACTTTGTGTTTATTTGCTGAAAACCCACAATTAAAATTCAGGGCAACAGCAAGGGAGTAAGAGAAAGATATGTTAACTGCAAAGCCAAAACTGGTTCGGCAAGGGAGCGTTGTTTAAAGTAGGACTGCTTGTCTATTATAGTTAAACTTATAACATTCCTTTAACAATGCACTCAGGTAAAAACACAATATTTTGAATCAAACTCAAAAGCCAACGATAGAGTAATAAATTTAAATTTCATAGAGTATTACTCATTAATTCACGGAAGTTGAAATACTCTCAGTAGACGAAAATCGCACTAAAATTGGCATCTTCAATACTGCATTTCTCATTGACGCAGATAATTTGTTTTAAAGACCCGATGAAATTACTTCTCTGGAAAGAACTTGACTTTGTTTCCGAGTATCTAGGAATGACCAGAGAGCGTACCACTGAAACTAACAAAGTAGTTTACTGATTTATATTTTAAAATAACATAATAATCGTGGGAAGTCTCGGAATTAGATTCAAGTCACAGCGATTTATATATATCTTCAAAACAAGTGTTCGCGTGGCAAAACTTGGCATTTCAAATTAACTGAGAATTGCCTTTTTGTTCCCAAAATTATCAATATATTTAGATTCGATTTTATTTCAAATCAGATGACGAATAATTATTTCTGGCCCGTAGCAATGCGGCAAAAACAAAATATGAAATAAAGTTATTCTCTCTTCTAACCTCTAACTTAATTATGATTTAATTCTTAATTTAAAACGTGGAGTCACGGTGTATCCGCGTATGTGCATTGACGCATATTCATCCAGGCATTACCTGGATCCATTTCATTATGTATATATTAAAAGAAAATGCTCGTTAGATATTGTATTGTCAAAGCATCCACATCCATGTACATTTTTGCCTTTATAAATAATCGTTTGTGTGTGATATACATGGATATCAATGTGTATATTAAATCCACGTCATCACATCAATGTTTAAGAGTATCCAGAAATCTGGAAATAAACAAATAAACAGTCCTTTTTAGAAAATTCCAATCCAACTGGTCAGGTAATTGGACCTGATTTGGCAAGCAGAAATATATGATTTATTACAAACGAGCGACTGGATTATTCAACCCCCTCCTTTAACAAGGTAGCCTTGGAATTATTAATCATGAGGTTGAATTAAAATCGGGTGAATAAAGTGCGTAAAGGAACCGAAGATGTAAAACGAAGTTTCCCAGAGGAGAGAATAAATCGCACGCTCACCCCGATTTTGATTAAATTAATCGATTATCTTCAATCACAATCTCCGATATTTTGCTTTCCAGGTAACTGTTTAACATTGTTTCTCGGGAATACAAAACTCCCTTGGCACATAACTAGTACATTCATTTCGTTTACTTTCCGTTAATCCTCGCAACACATTCAACACTAAGTTGTTTTTGTGTCCGCTTCACCCTGTTAAATATCTGTAGCTTGTTCTCTTGATTCTGAGAGGGCAAACGAAAGGTAGGGTTTGATCTGTTTTCCTTTAATGTTTTACTGCTGAGAACTGAACAAGAATTATGTTTATATCCCCTTAGAGCGCGTGTCTGCTTGGAACTAAAGATCTGAATGGTAAACTTAGATTTTGGGAGTCGGGGTCGGATGAGAGGTGGGCAATGAACTGAACCTTGAACCCAAGGATTTGAAACTATCAGGGCCGCCTTTTGGAAAACAATCGGGGATTGCAGGGGTGAGTCGAGCAAGTATAAATAAAAAAATATACGTGGACTTGACCTGTTCCTTGTTTTTGGAAGGAAAGTGTCCGGAGTCGATCTCAGATATATAACGAATTTGAAGATTATAATTTTTATGTAAAAGAGGAAGTCCTAACAACGTTGCATTCGATTACACATTGAAAAACAGTGAAATATAAATTAAACTCATGGATGATTGTTATGTTTAGACCTGCAGGTGTTTAAAGCCACACAGATGTTATTAAATTATAGGATTAAGAATGTTTCTATACTTTCAATGTAACATGAGAACTTCGAATACTTTTTAATCTTCACCCTTCAAAGCATAAATATATCCCAAATGTTACTGGAAATTGGAGAAAGTTGCAATTTCTATTCTCGGGGAAATCGCATAATTCATTAATTAGAAGGCATTTTCTTTGTAAGATATAAAGAGTTAAACAAAACCGCAATTCACTGATTCGACAATGGTCAAACAGATCGACATTTAATGAAGCCTTCGTGCATAATACACAGATTACTTATGAAGTATCTAGTTAAAATTGACTGGTTATAAACAGAGACAACATGAGGAATGACATGGGTCCAGAGTACACTCACTCTGAAATCTGGATTGGGTTTAATATAGAAGATAAAACTTCAGAGTCAATTTGATACATCCTTGCCATTTTCGTTTAAAGTATTTCCTGTTAGAATTCAAAGTTGGGGTTTACACTTGCGATTTGGATTTAATCGTGAATGAATCTGCAAATCAGTGAAGAATTAACCAAGTGATCGTAATGAAATCACATAGATTTGGAACTACCTAGCAGAACAGAGTGGCTTAGAGGTTTTTTGGTCTGCGTCCTTCCCTGAATCCTGAAATTGAAAAACATTTGGCATATTATCTATTTATATATTGTATTTGATCGTGGATTTCTATTGTCTTATGTTGCATGGTATTATACCTATTTCAAACACACAGACGCGGAATTGGCATAGCACCGTATAAAAGAGACGGCACAATCAAATTAACATTTTAATAAATGGAAATATTTTTTGTCTCGCTGAATATAATCTTGAGCTCTCTCTTTGGAATGTACGAAACTGCTTCTGGCCATTAATTGTCAAAGCTCTAATTCTATTACAATTCAAATTTAATTTGAATTAATTATTGTTAATACGGAAAAAGAGAAAATTGTAAATAATCTGTCAAATATAATTGAGGATGTGCCCAATACATTTCAGGAGATGGCATTTTATAATTTGAGGAGATTTATTAGGGTGAGAGGTTTTCCTGTTACAGAGACAGCGATAAACTGAATACTGAAAAAAAAACACTTAGTTTACAAAGTCCCTCTTATTTAAACATGTACAGGTCAGACTTCCAGTGAAAATCGGCTGTCGCATCTAAGCAGCTTAATGGCATTATGCAACGCGGTCAGAACGCAGTTACTGAGCACCGGGACAAATCTGGCAGGGTTTAAAGGCACAAACGGTGTTTCAATTCCTCACCCACTCCCACACGCACCCTTAGCCTCACTGCCCCTACTTCCCCAGACCTACAAGATTCTTAAAAGCAATCTGCCAGTAACCATGTAAATAGAAATATTTTTTTAAAGTATAGAATTCACTGGAAACAAATAATTAAAACAGGAACTCACACAGCACCAGATTAATCTCACATTTTATGAAGAGCTGCTATGATCTAATAAACAGGTTTGGGGATCATTATTAATATTTCAACATTTAATATATATACTGGATGATATTTTCAAAATAACAAAGAAAGTCAATTTTCGGATCTGTTTGGATGCAACAATTGTAAAGTTTGGAGAGGTTTTCGAAGGGAAAAGTCGGGTGGTCAAGTCGAGTTTATTGCCATGTGCACAAGGACCGTGAGGTACAGGTACAATGCAAAACTTGCCTGCAGCAGTATCACAGGCACGTAGGTACAGACAACACACATAATGTAAACTATACATAAATTATACAGGAGAGTGAAGGGAGAGAGAGAGAAAAGGACTGTGCAAAAAAAAGTGCAAAAAATGGTGGCAGTGAAGGGGTTAAATCTCTGACGTGCAAAAGAACAGTTGACCACTTGAAATTCGACATTTATAATTTAATATTTATAAATTATAGATCTAGAATCTGCCTCTAGATTTTTATTTGATTCGGATAAGGGAGAATAAGATTCAATTTATGTGTTTGCCTTCGGGCCGGGACGAGCCTTTGACTGTTTCCCTTTTTCAGACGTTTCCTCTTGTGACGGAATATTATTTACACGCAGTTGCGGTGACTTTAATGTACAAGTTTTTTTTAATTTGCCCACCAAAGGCAGCCATTTAGTTTATGTGTTTCAATCTATAGAATTGAACCTTGGATTGCCAACAGAACGGCGGACAGGCTAAACCAGCGACACAGCCCCGCTTGAAACTTACAGGCACCTCTTGTCAGGTTGGCCGGGGCTGGGTTAACACCACCGAGAGGGTTCTCACTCCACACTCGGCTCACATTATGGGGAGGAGGGGGGTGGGGTGGGGGGAAGAGGAGAGAGACGGGCGGGGGGGTCAAACAAAAGTCTTAAAAGCGAACCAAAAATCCGTTTAAGGTGCTGAACACCTGTTACAAGTACAAATTTCCGAGCTGAATATTGCGTGTAATTAAAAGTAAATATTGATGGTGTGAAGGATTTTGCAAGCAGTATTTTTCCTGAAGACGCTTTTGATTTAAATAATGAATTTGTCCTGTCCATTAGAGTCATTATTTGATAGTATTTGTGGCAAAGGTATGAAGTGCACGCGTACTTATAGAAAAAGATTGATTGGTGAAATTACTTTATTTGAGTCTATCAGTCACTTCGACATTTCTTTTAAATTTGGTGCATATTTATTAATTATTGCCCGTGTCGTTCTTTTACGTGTATAGATGTCAGTGAAGCGGTTTTAAGTGAGTCCGGTACAGTAATAGACTTTGCAGTTCAGACCCCTTGTTTATCCATACAGATGTTGCTCCCCGCTTTCCCCGCAGTACCGAGTGCAGACTTTAACCAAATCCGTGCGGATTGGAAGAGATGGGTGAGGGCTGGAAATAACTCCGTCAAATATTATATTCAGAAGTGTAAAACCTAATGGAAGTATTGAAAGATTGTATTAACTGCACTGTTCCAGGTGATTTCCACGGCTTATCCGTGCGTGTTGCAAATCTGACAGATAATTTACAGTTTTCCAAAACAAAAGTATCTGGGAAAGTGTTGGCATTTTACATTGAATGTAAATAAAATGGAGCATTAAATTTCTGTTAGATTTTGTTTTGAGGCTGGCGTCATATTAAAAGCAGGTACCATGCAAATGCGGATCCACCCTCCACAAAAACTGCCCAGACAGGTTAACTCCGCAAAGCACAGAAAGTTACACCTCGGCCCCTGAACTCGGTAAAAGAACGGAACATGAAACCGAAAACGGCGCACAATTAATTATAAATAATGCTTCAGGAAAGTCTCCAATCACTGAAAGTATTTTTAACTGTTAAATCTGACCCGAACTGGGAAGCAAAGTTCAGAGATGCTTTAAATGGATTATTTTACTAATCTGTCCCAGCCGCCGAGCTCTCGGAATAAGCGGCTCAAACAACAGTTTTCCCATTTCGGGGTTCGGGGGAAAGAACGGGATTTACTTGTCGGTGGTGCGGTGGGAGTGTGTGAACCGGGGGTGAGGAGGCAAATCATATTTTGACATCTGAAAGGGAACTCGGCCCCAGAACTTGCTGCTGAGACCGAGCTGAGATATCCGCAGAGAGCGACGATTCATTGCCCAACATCAACTCCCTGAACCCCTCTCCCCTTCTCTGAAACTTCCCCATTTCAAAGTCCTGGCAACACCAAACACTTTGTAAAAAAAAATTACAAACTGCTCCCCGCCATTTGTGAAATTGCGCCCATTTTACGTACATTTTCTTATTCGGTAAAATAAATGATAATCATGTCTGTTTTTTTTATTCGCCTCTCAATAAGTTAAACTTCCCCGGTGCATATTACACGTTCCTCAGCCTGACACCATCCCCTCTCACTCCCAAACCTCCCCCGTGAACCCCCAGCAGTTGTCCTCCCGGCGTTTGAACCGGCAAACAATGAAAAAAGTTATTGAGTAAATCGGGAGCCGACTCCCGAGACTCGAGCGAGCGAGCCGAGGAAAGGCGCCTCTGATCCGACAGGGACGGCTTGGAAACGTTTTGCCACTAAAATTGCGTGTTGTTTGCAATCCCCAAACCCGGAGCCCAACTAATTGCAGGAACCCGCAATTTCGGACATTAGCCGGTGTGGCTTTAAACTGCAGAATAGCGGTCAAGACCTTGCGCCGAAGGCCGAGAAAGGCTCACAACTTTACAGTGAAGTCGAGACAGAAAGAGAGGGAAAGAGACCCAGAGCGCAAAGACAACATTACATGTGTGGGACTGACCGAAGACAGGTTTGCACTAACAATTCTTCCCTCTGTCTCTCTCTCTCCTTCTGCGGACCGACATCCCGCATTTCACTAAGGTAGAGCTGCTTCCGGTAGCAGAGTTTGCAGGACTTGCGGCCGTGACTGGGAATGGGATTGTGACTCCAGGCTGCTCTTCTCGCGGAACAATGGTATGTCTCCGATGATTCACTAACTGTCTCTTTTTTTAATATTTTCCTGTCAGGGTCTTTGAAATAAAGCCCCCAAACCTCTCATTTCAAAGTACCTGCGCACCCCTCGCCAGGTCAAAACGCAGGAAAATATTTGAACAGACACACATACAATAAGTTTATTAATAAACTCGGCGTCTGTGACTAGTGAGTTTGAAACCAGCCTTATTTCCAAACGGGCCGCTTCCTTCAACAGAAGGAACGGCCGGGATTTACTGGAAATGTTTGCACCCGTTCTCTTGTTTCCAACCAACATTTCTTCCCCACCGCCCTCCACAAGCCTAGTCTTCCTGTTTTAAAGATCTCTTTTGTCCCTTTTCAATAATACTTTGTAAATATTGGAAGGATACGCCGCCTTTATGGATGTATTCGGGGAGTCAATTCAAACCGGGGAGTTCCATCTCCAGTCTGCCCCTCTCTTTGTTAGATTCGCCGGATAACACACAAATGGTCCCCATAATATTTATAAAATCACCCCCACACCACATCGCGAACTCGCCACTGGACGCGACAGCTTTTTCTGTGTTTACTTTTTGAACATTAGGCACAGCCGGCTGTGTTACATGCACCCGACACCATGCCATGGGAGTTAGAATGAATTTTAAAATCCTTCTAACAGTTTTGACAAAAAAAAGTAATTACTGCTGATTTCCAGTATTTTGTATTTTGGTATTTTGCTTTATGTTTTGCCACAGTGAAGTGTGTTTGTAATTTGGGGCTTTTAACGGTGTTGGCCGCCGGGTTGTTGGGTGAATCTGTCGCGGTTATTTTCCGAGCCGTTCTTCCTGAGACCGGCAGGAAAGGTGGCGGAGAGGGAGGGGGAGACAATTTTTTTCTGCCGTGTAACGTGTGTCAGGGGAGAAGTGAAGACTCGGAGAATTGTTTCTTGATTTAAAAGTGACGCAGTCGAGAGAAAGCGGACCACTTTCTGTTTGCGCATCGGTCACTTTCGAGAGAAGCGCCGAAAATTAGTGACACTCAAGCCGGCAGTTCGGCCCATCGGGTCTGTGACAGTGAACTCTCCTCAGAGCTATTTTCTCATCCTGGCAAAATCCTTGTAAAACCTCCTCTGCACCCTCTCCAAAACAATCACATCTTTCCTGCAGCGCGGTGACGAGCACCCTATGCAGTGACCCCACTGGTGTGTACAGTTCCAGCGTCACCTCCCTGCCCTTACAATTTACCCCTCAGCTAATCAAGGGTAGCACCCACATGTCTTTCCAGACACCAACTCCCACCTCAGCACTGGGTCACTCGCCCTGTAGGTCAACTCTCAGTACACTGTTTACATGTGCTGGGGGTCTTTGCCTCCACACCCACCCTATCAGGCAGCTGGGTCCACCCCCACCACCCCTCTGGGGTGAAAATATTTCCCCTCACTTACCCTCATTTACCAACCACATTTATGCCCATCTTTTAAGCCCTCAGCAAAGGGAAATGTGTTCTTTATTTACTCCTTTCCCTGGATGTTGGACACCTGACTCCAGCTCAGCCCTTCCAACCTTTCCACATAGCTACTTGTTTTACATTCCTGGCAAAATTCTTGTAAATCGCCTCTGCATCCTCTCTAGTGTGATCACGTCTTTCCCGTAAAGTGCTGACCAGAACCAAATACTGCACACAAGCTGCGGCCTAACTAGTGTGGTATACAGCTCCAGCACAACCTGGCTGTTCTTCACTGCAATGCTCTAACTAATAAAGTAACCATTCAGCATGTCTCAGTATCAATATGTCCTGCTGTAAGGATCTGAGGCATACACTCCGAAGCCCCTCTATCTCTCCACACTACTCACTACCTTCCCATTTATTGCTGACTTCCTTGCTTTGTTGTACATCCTGCTATATGCACTACCTCACACGTTAAATTCCATCGATCACTCTCTATCCAGATGACCCGTCATCTATGCCTTCCTGCAGTTTAAAGCTTTTGCCTTCACTGTCAACCATGCAGCCAGTTTTTGTGCCATCTTCAAACTTCTTTTATTTGTCCCTACATTTGTCTAATTCTTTAATGTATGTTATTAAAGCAAGGATGAGCCCTGTGAAGCCCATTAGTAACAGCCTCCCAGTCACAGGAACACCGGTGAACCACATTACCCTGTGGTTCCCAGCACCCAGCCCATCTTGGGTCCAGTACAAGAGTTAGGAGCAAGAGTGGATTCTCGAAACCTTCAGGCCTGCCCACCAGCTCATTAAGATCATGCCTGATCTTCTCCCTTAGCTCTCTCTCTCGGCATGATCCCCATATCCTTTGATTCCACTAAATTCCAGAAACCTATAGACATTTGTTTGCATTGAACTGAATGACTGAATCTCCACCGTGTCTACGGTAGAGATTTGCAAAGCTTCACCACTGAGTGAAGAAACCTTCCTCACTTCAGGCTTAAACACCTGATCCCTTATCCCGAGACTTTCACTCCAGGTTCCAGAGTCTCCAGCCAGGGCAAACATCCTCCTGGCATCCAATCATGTCAGAGTTTTGCAAGTTTAAATGGGACTGCCTCTCATTTTTCTAAACTCCAGAGAAGACAGGCCTAGTCTACACAATCTCTCCTCATGCAATGCACTGAGCATCCTAGGAAGCACTCTGGTGAATCTTTACTGCACTCCCTCTGTGGCCAATACATTCTTTTATTGGGTAAGAAGTTAAAACTGACAGCAGTACACCCTTACAACTGCAGTTAGATCTATTTTCTTCAGTATTCAAATCCTCTCATATGAAGGCCAACATATCATTTACCTTCATAACTGCCAGTGCACCGTGCTAGTTTTCAATGCCTTGTGCGCAAGGACAGCTACTTCCATCTCCACATCAACATTTCCCAATCTTTCCTCATTTAAAAAAGTACTCTGCATTTCTGTTTTATGCACCAAAGTGAATCACTTCCACGCTGTATTCCATCCGCCACGTTCTCGGTCACTTCCCTATATCCCCCTGATGTCTCCCTGCTCACTATCCCATCTTGTTTAACATCATCAGCAAAATTGGAAATCTAGCATTTGGACCACTCAGCCAAATATAAAGTGTGACTAGCTGGGACCCCAAGCACCGACCCCTGTGATAGCCCATTACTCACAGCCTGCCAACCTGAGACCCATTCATTCCCACTCTTTGGTTTCCATCCGATAACCGACTCTCAATCCACCCCAATACCAAGTCCCCAATTCCACATGCTCTAACTTTGTTGACCAACTTCCTGAGTGAGACCTTGTTGAAAGCCTACTAAAAACCTAAATGCATCACATCCGCTGGTTCCCCCTTATCTATTCTACCACTCTCATCCTCAAAGCCCTCTGGTAGTTCAGTCATTTATGATTTTTCTCACAAAATCCACACTGACTCTGCTCAATCCTGATTTCCTTTCCTGGTTATCCCATAGTTACCTCCTTCATCATAGATTCCAGATTCCAGTTTGCCGCTATCCCTTGGATATGGGCTTTCGGTTCTTTGAACAGCCTGCATGTGGGACTTTGTCGAACTCTTTGCTAAAATCCAAGTAGATCACATCAGACACACTGCCCTCACCACCCTTCCTGTTACCTCTTCAAATTTAATCATTGGTTAAGCACAATCTTTCCACAACAAATCCATTCTGTGTCTTTCTAAACAAAGGTTTATGGTGTCCCTCTGTATTGATTCCAGTGATTTGCTTACCGCTGGAGTTAAACTAACTGGCATGTAATTACTAGTTCATCCCATTCCTTTTAAACAACAGTATAATGTTAGCAGTGCTCCAGTCCTCTGGCACCACTCCTGTAGCCAGCAAACACTGAAAGCTGATGGTCAGAACATCTGCTATTTCCTCCCTTTCTCCTTTGGCAGCCCAGGGTGTATTTCATCTGGGTGTGACAATTTATTCACTTTCAAAAATGCTAAACGCCATAACCCTTCCTCTCTTGCTGTGTCTATCGCAAACAATATTTCACACTCCTACCCCTTAATCAGTTGATCAGTTTCACCAAGATTGCAATGAAATTGCTACAATGCTGGTAGAATAAATATAACACAAATTAATATTTCACTTATGAATGTATATTGTTATTGTTATTATCATATCCAGAAATGTGCATTTATGTTGCAGTTTGCAAGTAGTTCTAGGCCTGCAGCCTGCAGCCTGCAGTTGAATTGCAGTAGGAAAAACAAGCAGATCAAAGAAAGCTGACATGTAATTGCAATGAGATGACACGTTGTGTAAGTGCTGTCAGAAGCTGTTAAGCTGAGGTAGTTTAAGTTTGGCCGGCACTGGTTCCAGTGCTGCCCATAATGAATGGGTCAGCTTTGCAGTAATTGCAGGTACTCAATACAACACCATTTTAAGCACATGCCTTTATGTATCTGTTGTAAGAAGGAGAGGGAGGAGTGGGCTGGGAACAACGGAGTGACCAGGGCCTGTTGTTGAAGGAAGCAGATTTTCCCTCTGCAGTGACTTGAGGCCAGATAACAAGTCTTTAAGATCAGAATACTGTTTCTGCCAAAGTTTCAATGTCATGTGGATATTTAGTTGAACTGAGTGTGTGTGTGTGTGTGTGTATTTCTGTGTGTGTGTGTATTTCTGTGTGTGTGTGTGTGTGTGTTGACTGATCAGAATCAGGTTTATTCTGATTCTGATCCTGACTGGTCTTCTGGAAGTGAGATTCTGAATGAAGGAGTAAGCTGGAGCTTCAGAACAGTAGGTACTACCTGGAGTAACATGGTGGTAAGCAATCAGTGTCACACTTACTGTGTCCATATACAGGTAATTACAGGGATTACTGCAAGTTATGGATACAGACCAGAACCTACACTCCAGCTCATGCAAGCTATTTCTCAGAACTGTTTCATTACGGATCATGATGTCAGGAGCAAATCCTTGTTAGAAGCCTTTTTATATTTCCATCAGAGCAGTATTATTTCAGATCATTGAATTTTTGAATACTTTCACTTAAAATTAAATTGGGAAAATCAACAAATTATCCAGAGGATAAAGCAACTGTAGTTCATGGGAGGAGGGGTACAGTGACAAGGATAGATTGGAGAAGGCTGAGGTGAGAAATGAGAGTCCATAAAATGTTGGGGAGTCTGCACAGTGGAGAGTGAGAGAGTTTCCCATTGGTGAAGGGGTTGAGGTCACAGGTATAAAATAAAGTGGAACAGAACTTGTGGACAAACTTTTATACGCAGTGTGAAGTTGGAATCTAGACCACACTGCCCTCAGGTATGGTGGAGGGAGGTTCCATTGTGACCTTCCAGAGGGAATTGGATAAATATATGGCGAGGGAACAAAATCAAGGTTACGGAGAGGAGGCCAGAGGGTGGAGCAAGTGAGTTGGTCTGGTGGAGAGCTGGCACAGACACAACGGGTTGAATGACCTCTTTCTGTGCTGTAACCATCCCATAATGTGTTTCTGTGGTAAATGTCAATGAAAATTTCTTGGAGATTTTCAAAACCAATGCTTGCTCTAACATCATTTGCTGACCACACTACCCCCATCCTCATCTCCTTGACTCCCTGAGTGGGATGGTTATCCCCTCAGTGCCTCTTACTTTGCTGACCATTTGAATGGGTGTGAGGATGCCACACATGCTCCCCGCAAACAAACCACCCTCCCTCCACCAGATACCTACTCTGGAAACTGGGCCCTCTTCAGGCTGGCTGGAAGAGATAAGGGGAAAAACAAATGAAAAAGCTGGGGTGGTGTGCAATGCACTGACCTGCAACACTATGCAGGTCGTTTCACAGAGCGCTATTTGTGTTGGTCAGCATTGGAAGGGATAAACCCTGTTGTGTTTATTTCTAAATACCTTTGTTCTCCTTTGCATGACACAATTGCAATCAGAAATTTTACCAAATAATTTAAATTAAAAATTGGTTTAAAGTAATATTGAATGTATTTCACTAATATACATAACCAGGGACAATTTTACAATGTGATCTCCATTTCTTGACTCCAATAGTAGTGAAGGAATGACACACGGTGAATATGAGTGCACTTGGGTTCACTGTTCCTGGTATTTCCTCATTGTTCCTTACAGCTTTCCCCAACCCCCTCCAAACCCCAAACCCACAAAGTGACTCATCTTGTCTGAGGGCTGGGGAAAACATTTTCCAGTGTCGTCCCTGACCCAGAGTCTGGGCAGGAGCAGCAGGGGGCTGGCATTCCCTCTGAGACTCTGCCCTCTCCCCCACCCTCTAGGATCAAACAGCGGTTCTCTTGAAGATCAGGTTGCAATCGAGGACTGATGGGTAGGTGGTAGCAAGTGGCAGGGGGTGTGCTCCACCACCCCCACTCATCCACACACAGCCCACTCCCCTGCAGAGCCATTTTACAGTCATCCTACTTTTTGATTCTCGCTTGCTGGCTCTCGCTGCCAATTTCCTCCTAGCTGGGATGATTCTGCCTCTAGATCCATGGACAACTTGACTGCCGGCTTCTCAATAGCAATTCACAATTAACGAGCACAGGCAGTGCATCTGGAAGGACAGGGGTAGCGCTGCCAATTTCTCTCCTTCCTTCCCTCCGCCACTCTCCCCACCCCCCACCCCAACTTCCCATTACAGTGTCCCTCCGCTGCCATCTGCTGTGCCATCCACAAACCCAGCCCAACCCTGCTGCATCTCCTTCAACAACAAGCGTCAATAAAATGCCACACACCGCAAGGTAAAGCCAGGGTCGGCACAACACGTTTCTTAAAAAATAGAGAAAAAATGCATCAGCCAGAACCTAATGCAAATGCGATAGAATCTAATCACATCATCTCCACCCCAATACATACTGCATTACAGAATGTGGAGTCATTTTGACCATCTGTTTAAATGTTATCATGCTAGCAAAAGCAAATCTGCATAGGCACACACACACACACACACACACACACACACACACACACACACACAGCCATACACACACACACACACACACACACACACACACACACACACACACACACACACACACACACACTCTCCCTCACAGACACACACACACACATTGAGATATACACATTTATACATGCACATTAATGGACATACAAAGATACAGACACACACATTCAGATAACATAGATACACACTCTCATATGCGCGCGCACACACACACACACACACACACACACACACACACACACACACACACACACACACACACACACACACACACACACACACAAAACCTCCATTACAAGGGGCTTCCTAACACAAATAGCAGCTTTTCAGTGATGCCAATGAGACACACTCGTGCCAGCAATTTGCTCTGTGCTGAGCCTGTCAACAATGCATCCCGAGAAGTCAATCACACGCCTTTCGTTTTGCTACCTTGTGTCATTCTCAAATGGAAGCACAGCTACCTTTCGGCATTTTTGATTAATGTGACTTTTCACTCGGGGAACTTTGATATCCTTGCAAGGGGTTAGAGTGTGGGAGTGGAGGGGGGGAGGCTTTTAATGGGCTAACAAAATCCCAAGAACAGGCAGAAACACACCACTACCCAGGACTGCACAGCACCAGAGAGATTCCCTAATATCCAACCAGCTGACCCAGTGCAGCTGGTGCCTGGGATCCCAGTGGATGCTGTGGCAATAATTTAAATAGTAAATTCTGTATATTAACAAAATCAGCCTGACACATGGGTAAATGGATGCGATGAGGTAATCTGAAACAGCCTGATTAGAAACGGCAAAGGTTTGCTTTTGCCAGACTTTCCAGGCTGGCAGTGGAAGCTTTTAAAGGCACAGGAACATCCAGATATTGCAAGGCACTGTCAGCGAGAGGTGGATGGGAATTTGAATTAGGAACACGTATTGCAACACCTGAGGCCCGGTGATACTAACATTCAACCAAAGCTTGGATAAAGCTTTTAAAAAACCTCGGATAAATGTTCACTCTTCGGCATATGTTTTGCCTTGTGTAGTGCAGGTTCACAGAGCCATACAACACAGAAACAGACCGTTTGGCCCACCATATCAGCCATCGAGTAACATGCTGTAACCAATTCCTGTCTGCTCTGTAGTGTTAGTATCTGTGCAACCACCTTCTCAGCAATGGCACCTGCCTGAATCTGCTGCTAATTCAGCTGATGACAGCCCCTTAAAATAATATTTAAGAATGAGAGAATACCTCAGGATGAGAACATCAGTAGGAGAAGGGCACGTGGTCTCTCGATTAGAAGATTTACAGAAATGTTGCCAGGACTCAAGGGCCTGAGTTACAGGGAGAGGTTGGCCAGGCTAGGACTTTATTCCTTGGACCATAGGGGACTGAGGGGTGACCTTATAGGGATGTATAAAATAATGAGAGGCATAGATAGGGTGAAGGTACACAGTCTTTTTCCCAGGGAAAGGGAATCAAAAACTGGAGGGCACATGTTTAGGATGAGAGGGGAAAGATTTAAAAGGGACCTGAGGGGCAACGTTTTCACACAGAGGGTGGTGGGTATGTGGAACGAGCTGCCAGAGGAAGTGGGTGAGGCAGGAACAACAGTATCACTTAAAAGGCACTTGGACAGGAATGTTGAGAGGGACATGGACCAAACGCAGACAAATGGGACCAGCTTAGATGGGCACCTTGGTCGGCATGGACGTTGGGCCAAAGGGCCTGATTCCGTGATGTAGGACTCTGTGACTCTATGACTCAATGAGATGATCTGTTGATGGAATCTGAGTGCAGAGTTTGAGGTATGCTGTACAACTGTAGCAAGATTTCCCTTCTCTTGTACTCCATCCCTTTGTAACAAAGGCTGTGTTGTCCAACAGAGAAGGCAATGGGATATCCAATGTGGGAGGCAGCATGTGTCTGGTGAGGTGGATACAAGGTTAGCAATTAGTACTGGATAAAAGTGTTCCACTTCATTGTGGAGATAAAACTGATGAGGATACATTGGCAAAAGTAATGAAAATGGAAGAGAAATCTGTACCTAGGTTCTCCTGCTCTCTCTGCGATAGCCCGTCTGATCTCTCCTGGATACCTAAGGTCTTTGATCATTTGACCTTTACCCTCAGCTTCCAAATGCCCTCTCTTGCCACCTTGAGCAGCCTGTACCTGGTTCTGTTGCTGAATTTCTTGCCTCTGAGTTAGAAGGCTGAGGATCATTCTTAAGCCCAAAGGCTTAGCCACTACCAAAGTTTTTGTAGTACCTGTGCTCTTGTGGAGATACTTCAGTTCTTCCTGCAGTCTGAGCTGCAGTGGAAGAGGTGTGACCTTTCAGATGTCAGGTCATCACATTTACCCATGACACTACCTTGAAGAAGAGCCGATATTATCACTTCTGTCTGTGTCAACATTTATCCTTTAGTCAAGATTGGTAAAACAGCATATGTTAGTGGGGGAGGAATGAATGCTAATTTGCTTATAAAGCAAACCCTCCTAAATATTTTTGACTGAGACTGATAAACTTCTTGTGCATTTGGCGAGACAGTTAGAAGGCCTCCGTGGGTATGAGAGGCTAACAGCTAAGTTACCAACAGCCAGAATTGTGGACCATTGATCCAGAGACATGAGTTTGAATCTCACATTGACAGCTGAGGAATTTAAATTCAAGTACTTTAAAAAAGTTGGTCTCAGTATGTAGAACACAGAACAGTACAGCACAGAAACAGGCCCTTCGGCCCACGATGTGCTGAACTAATTAAACTAATGACACCAAATCCCTTCTGTCTGCACATGGGCCATATCCCTCCATTCTCTGCACATTCATGTGCCTATCTAAGAGCCTCTTAAATGCTTCCACTGTATCTGCCTCCACCACCACCCCTGGCAGCACATTCCAGGCAGCCACCACTCTCTATATAAAATAACTTGCCCCACACATCTCCTTTTAACTTTCCCCCCCTCACCTTAACGCATGCCCTCTAATAACCGTGACCATGAAACTACTGGATTCTTGTAAAACTCACCATTTTTTACTAACATCCTTCAAGGGAAGAAATCTACTGTCCTTGCCCAGCCTGACCTGAACCCAGGTACACAGCGATGTGGTTGATTCTTGGCTGCCTCCTCACTTGAGGGGCAATTAATGATGCACAACAAATGCTGGCGTTACTGTTGACATCCACATTCTTTGAACAGAGACATAAAGGAAACAAAGACTCTCCAGTGAGAGAACACTGACTTCCCAATGGTACATTACTGCAACAATCATCACATTGTTTGTGGGAGATTGCAGGGTGCAAATTGGCTGCTCCATTTCACGAGTGCCTACATGCAAAATGATCTTCTCTGGCTGCAGGGTGCTTTGGAATATCCTGCTAGATAAACCTATCACTGAAACCAAGCCCAGACTCCTGCTTTTGTGACTTGGGTTAATACTTCTGTCTCTGAAGTACCTTGGATTGTTGAAGGCCCCACATAAACACAAATTGCTATTGGTATTTTTTGCTGTTTGCTCCATCGGTAGAGTGAGGAATAACATGGCTCTGGTTTCTTGAGGATCTGTGCTCCAAAGCAAACTGTAGCCAGTATAGAGCCAGGAGACGCCAGAGACTGCAGACGCTGGAATCTGGAGCAACAAACAATCTCCAGGAGGAACTCAGTGGGTCAAGCAGCATCTGTGGAAGAGGAAAGGAATCGTCGATGTTTCGGGTCCTGATGCAGGATTTCAATCTGAAATATCGACAATTCCTTTCCTCCCACAGATGCTGCTCAACCTGCTGAGTTCTTCCAGCAGATTGTTTGTTGCTCCAGTATAGGCCCAAATAGCTGTGTGGACATTATCTAATTGAATGCCACAATAAATTGACCTGAAGTGGAAGAAGAGGTCAGACCATGTATCAAATCCATATATTAGTTATTGGCTGACTAATCCGTGAGTTACAAGGCTATGAAGTAACTCCTGAGTACTTATGACATGTTGTATGACAGCAAACATGTCAATGAATTGCACCTCAAATCCAATTATCAGATGATTCACACATGATCTGGAGCTTTAGAAGTTTATTGTAGTTTCTGGGCAGTTTTAGGGTAGGGGAGTAGCTGAAATGCTCATACAACCCATACCCTGTCCAGAACTCTATGGCAGCACCATCATGGCAAAACACTACCAGAAGGACAGAGGAGACAGTTACCGGATGTTCATAGGTTCTCCTCGAAAAATTAGAACATTGTCATTGACTTATGGGAACCCTTGGCCCATGACCGATCAAAGTGGAGAAGGAATATTGGGTTGGCACTGTCAGGAGCAAGCATAAGGCAGTAAAAATAGCAGAGGGAGCACAGGATCTCCTGAATTATCCACCCACCTGGGTCATCCAGCGTCTACTGTGGCAGGGTCTGAGGATGTCATATTGGCCTCATCAGCCCACCTTAGAGCCCACAGAATTGGGAGCAAGTCTGAGGGACTGCCTGAGAAGAGAAGACAATCATATCCCTTCCTTGATGTTCTGCCCCCTTCTGCTCAGATGCAGACCTATGTTGAGACTACACTTTCACACACCCCTGATTTCAGGTAACTTTGCAATGGGACCATTCTCCTTCCTGGAGCTTATGCAGTGAGCACCAGTGGGTTTATGTCTCTAAAAAGAGAAGAACAGTGTGCTCACAAATCATCTTCCATAACTCGAGGATATTGTAAGCGCTCTACAGCCAGTAACGGGCTTTCAAGTCACTGCTGCAAGGTAGGAAACACAGCAGCCACTCTGTACACAGGAAGCTCCCACAGACTGCAATGTGATAATGACCAGATAGAAACATTGGCCCCGAAAGTCTGGTACAACTTTGATCTCCTTCAACATAGATCCGTGAGATCTTCTATAGGCAGCTGAGAAACAGACAAGGGTTCAGTTTAAAATCTCATCTGAAAGACCACAGGGCAGCAGCCTCGGGGATTGTCAAGGGGGTCATGTCGAGTGGCTTTTGAATCCAAACCTCAAAATTCAAAACTGAGTTTTATCAATTGGTCCATGGCTGGAATCACATCTGCCTCAATCAATCCTCTCCAGGTGATACCTTACAAACAGGTAGCACCAATGATCAGGAGCGGGATCCCTGATTTTCACGGGTGAACAAGGATAACTCTAGTCACTTGTAACCTGTCTGCCTGCAATCAGAGAAATCACAACACCTTTCATAGCCTCTGGTCTCCCAAAGCACTTTAGTAGCAATGATCTACTTTTAAAGCATAATTATTGTTGCAGCAAATTAAACACGACAGCCAATTTGCCCACATTAAACTCCCACCAACAGCAATGTGATAATGAACAAATAAGCCACTTCAGTGATGTTGATCGAGAGGTAAATATAGGTGGCAGGGAGAATTCCTCTATACATCTTCAAAAGATTCCTTTATGTCCACTGATAAGGGCAGTAGACCTTGGTTTTGTCTGGTAACTGTACCACTGACACTCCTCCATTCCCTTTGAGCTACACTGAAGTGTCACCCTAGGGTTTTGTGCTCATCAAATGAGTCTTGACTCTGTGACCATTCTGATGCAGGAGCAGTCAGACCAACTCATCTGATGTCAGACTCCAAGCTAGGACCTCCTTGGCTGAACCTTTACAGACAGACTCATGACAATCAGAAGCTGGAGATTTTTGGTGACCTTTTCCACAGTCTTTTCAAATCAGCGTTCAGCATCAGAATTTAATGCAGTTCAAAATCATTCCCATGGTAACATGTAATGGAATCAGAGTGATCATTGGTCATGCAATAGAGGTCACATTGGTCAAAGACAAGCCAGGGAGACTCACAAGACCACAAGACAAAAGAGCAGAAGTAGGCCATTCGGCCCATCGAGTCTGCTCCGCTACCTCACCATGAGCTAAACTATTTCCATCCAGCCCTATTTCCCGGCCTTTTCCCCATATCCCTTGATACCCTGACTAATTAGATACCTATCAATCTCCATCTTAAACACCCCCAATGATCGGGCTTCCACAGCTGTATGTGGCAATGAATTCCATAAATCCACGACACGCTGGCTCAAGAAATTTCTTCTCATTTCTGTTCTAAATGGGTACCCTCTAATTCTAAGACTGTGCCCTCTAGTCCTAGACTCACCCACCAAGGGAAACAACTTAGCCACATCTACTCTGTCCAGTCCTTTCAACGTTCCATCAATGCACAATAAAACCACAATGTTGTTTAGGGCACAGAAGGAGGCCATTCAGCCCATCGAGTCCATACAAGCTTTTTATTGAGCTATCCTGTTGTCCCATTATCCTGCTTTATCCCTGACCAAGAAAATCGCCTTCTGTGCCTTCTGAATTCCCTGCTGAAAGTCTTGATTGACTCTACTTCCAGTTGTCCTTCAGGCATTGAACTCCAGACCATATTTACACACCACATAAAAAAAAGCTTTTCCTTGCATCCCACTTGTATCTTTTTCCATCACTTTGAACCCACGGTTCTCTGATCATCCACTTCCCTCTATACCCCCTCTCTAAACCACTCACGATCATCTGTACCACCATCACATCTCCTCTCAACTCCCTTTGCTCCAAGTATGTGGGGAGAATAAAATGGGAGTAATGTTGGATCAGAGTAAATGGGCACTTGGTAGCATGGACTCTGTGGGCTGAAGGGCCTGTTCCCATGTTATTTGACTCCATAACTCTAACCTCAGATACTCCAGTCTAATTCTGGAACCAAAATCCCTCATCCCTAGAACCATTCCAGTAAAAACTTCCCACACCTTCACAACCTTCCTGAAGTGTGGCAATCAGAACAATACTCCAAGGAACAAAAACCACTGTGCCCAGACTCCAGACAACTAGTCTGACTGTACGTAACCAAGACAAAATATTTTAAGATGACATGATATGAATGAAAGGTTAATAATGAGGAAGTACCTGAAGATAGATAGATCTCATTGGATATCTGGTAGTTTAACAATGATTGGATACAGTAATCCCTTACATACCATTGCTATGTATTGCTTGTTGTAGCAAATTCAAACCGTTGATAGCATGAAGGAGGTCAAACAACATATGTCAATGTTGACAAGCAATTAATCAGTAACATGAAGGGCTGAGGTCTCAAAAGCAATTTAATGGTTCAATGTTGTCAAGAGAAGAATCCACAATAAAATCAAAAAGTCAACATCATCTCCTCCCTGGAAACAGCAACTGCAATGTATACAGCTCCTTCAATGCCTGAAGGCAATGAACAAGAGTGAATATCAAACAAAATGGACACTGAGCCAAGTGAGGATAGGGATTGAAGGTTTAAATAAAAACAGAATGCCTGAAACTCTCAGCAGGTCAGGCAGCATCTGTGGAGAGAGAAATACAATGAACATTTCAGGCCCAGGATCCTTTCTCAGATTTGAGTAAAAGCTTCGTTGGAGGCTACAGACAGAGAACTTGGTTGGGGGTAGGTTTTAAGGAAGGCATTCTGAAAGGGAGTTCCAACGCTGGGCAGCCAAAAGAACAGGCTGGAGTGACAGACTGAGACGAAGGCTGACAAGAGGCAAGAGCAGGTGGAGCAGAGAGATATGGAGAATGTCCCAGGAGAAGGGCTATGGAGGGATTAGAGTTTTGTGCTGGGGCAGAGCCAACGTAGGCCAATCAGCACGGGGGGGGGGGGGGTGGTGAGTGGGACTGGTGTGAATTCAGACAAAGGCAGCAGAGGTTTAAATGAGCTGACCTTTGATGAAGGATACAAGGCAGTGGATAGACTGGAGGACACTGAACTAATCAAGTCTATAGTCCTGTGTTGGATGTTCGGTCTAAAGGTCATTGCTTCAAACCAAGACTAAAAGTCAGAGAGTCATAAGAGTTGTACAGCACAGAATCAGGCCCTTCGTCCCACTGTGTCTATGCCGACCTTTCTGCCCATCTACACTAACCCCCTTTGCCGGCATTAAGACCATATCCTTCTATACATTGTCTATTCAAGAGTCTGTCTAAATGCCTCTTAAACACAGTGATTGTATCTGATTCCTCCACCTCCTCTGGCAGTGAGTTCCAGATATCAACCACTCTCTGTGGAAAAAAACTTACCCCTTTAGAACTCTTTCCGGCTACCTTAAACCTTGCCCTTGTGTTTTTGATATCACTGTCTTTGGCACTGTAATAAACAACATTGCCTGAAACTGAGCTGACTGCTGAAATCTGTTCCCCTTTCCATTTACTTCTTGATGGTCTTCAAGCCAAGATCCTAACCAATAAGTCTGCAGCAGGACCAATCTGCGTGAGGACTGCTGTCAGACAAGGCTGCATCACTGCCCTGACACTTGTAATCTTTCTTGCTGCAATGTTGTCCTTCATCTCCAACGAAGTTCCTGTGGAAGTGGAGTTAAACTTCAGGACAAATAGGAAACTATTCAATCTGCAGTTCAGAACCAAGGTCACCCCAACCTCAGCAGCTGAGCCGCAGCATGAACATAGAGACCTAGGGGCCCAAGTCCCTAGTCTCCTGAAAGTGGCAACACAGGAGGGTAGGGTGGGGAAGAAGGCGTGTGGCATACTTGTCTTCATGGGTCGGGCCATGGAATATAAAATTTGGGACCTTATGTTGCAACTTGACAAAACACTGGTTAGGTCACACTTGGAGCACTGTGTGCATTTCTGGTTACCACACTGTAGGAAGGATGTGGTTGTGCCGGAGAGAGTGCAGAGGAAATTCGTCAGGATGTTGTCTGGATTGGAGGACTAGTTCTGGGAAGAGATTGGATAGGCTGGGCTTGTTCTTCCTGGATTGAAGGAGGCTGAGGGTGGAATTGACAGAAGTACGTAAGATTACGAGAGGCATAGATGGGATAGATAATTAAAATCTGTTTTCCCATTGCAGGGGTATCAAAAGCAAGAGGCAATGGGTTTAAGGTGAGAGGAAGGAGTTTTAAAGGGGATCTGAGGGGAAGGTTATTTTACACAGAGTGTGGTTGATATCTGGAATGCGCTGCCAATGGTGTTGGTGGAATCAGATACAATCACCGTGTTTAAGAGGCATTTAGACAAATACTAAAAGGGGAAAGGTATAGAAAGATACCTAACGTGGGCAAATAGGATTGGTGTAGATGGTGAAAAAAGGTCAGCATGGTCTCGTTGGGCTGAAGAGCCTGCTTGGGTGCGGTACAACTCAGTGACTCTATACCTCAGGGCAACACTTGCCCGTGTGCGTGCTCGCAGTCTGAGCTCCAAGCCATTGTTGATGTTTTCATTAAACAAGTGATTGGGACCTACACTCAGCACCTCAACCAACCTGTCCCTACTGTACAACCCTTCCTTCTGACCGGGGAACGTGTGGACCACTTCCCATCTCTCACAAGCCATGCCTCAGCGAGGCAGGCATTGATGAGGAAATTCGCCGCTGCCTTTGATGCGTCAACAGAAGCTTCAGTCAATTAAATGAAAAGGGAGCTTGAAGAGCAAGTCCTCAGACCTGTGACAAAGCTCAGGGTCGATGGGGCAGCAGTGTTCCCTGCTCTTCTAGCTGCTTCTGAGACCGGGACTACCTACAGCAGTCATCTCAAGGCAATGGAACAACACCACCAGTTCTGTCCGTGCAAAATCCTCCAAGTTCACTGGAAAGAAGGGTGAACCAATCTCAGCTATTCAGGCCCTAATTACCCTAAGTCTGACACCGGAGATTAAAGGCAGAGAGAGGAAATGATTTCAGGGTATGCTCAAAGTCTTCTGGAAGAAGTACAACATCCACACGTTGACTCTGCAGAATCCTGTTCTACAGCTGGTCAAAGTGGAGAAGAAGTACTGGTTATGTCACTGAGAACCTTATGTCCATGCACTGGGAGCACACATAGACCCTGAGAGACTGGCAGGAAGAACTCACCTTTCACAAATTACCTGCCCACCTGCCTTGTCAGGCACCTCCTGCCCCACCTGTGGCAGGTCCACACTGGCCTCATCAGCCACCTCAGCAGCCCACAGAACCAGAGTGGAAGCAACTCACCCTTGGCCCTGAGGGACTGCCCGAGGAGGAGGAGAAGGAGGAGGAGGAGGAGAAGCCTTGACTTCAACTGGTGGAAAAGAACTCCATCTGGTCAATTTCCAATTTTGGGACTTTTTTCATTGGAGCATAGGAGAATGAGGGGTGATCTTATAGAGGTGTATAAAATCATGAGGGGCAGAGATAGGGTGAATGAACTCAGTCTTTTCCCCAGGGTTGGGGAATCAAGAACTAGAGGGCAGAGGTTTAAGGTGAGAGGGGAGAGATTTAATAGGAACCTGAAGGGCAACTTTTTCACCAAGAGGGTGGTCTGTATATGGAATGAGCTGTCAGAGGAAGTTGTTGAGGCAGGTACATTCACAATATTTAAAAGGTACTTGAACAGGTTCATGGATAGGAAATGTTTAGAGGGATATGGGCCAAATGCAGGCAAATGAGACTAGCTGACATGGGCATCTTGGTTGGCATGGACCAGATGGGCTGAAGGGACTCCTTGGAAAATCACCCTGGATGACACATAGATCCAGGTATGGAGGTAGATGAAGTCTGGGTTGCTCCACCCTGGCAGGTTCAACAAGGTTCAACCAGGTGCTTTGTAACCCAGTCAATGTCCTTTATGTGTCCTACTATCCTGAAGATCTCAGGAGTATGGATCACTTCCTGCTTAAGTCGAGAATGTCATGGTTAAAATCCATCATAGAACTGAAAACCATAACCTCTGGAACCAATGGCTGGCTCCATGGGCAGAGACTGAAACTCCACTGAGTTTCCTACCTCATCCTAGGCTGTGAAGAAACAGGTGGCGGCCTCCCTGGATGACAGAGGGATTATTGGAATGAGGTCTCTTCACCTTGGCACTTATGTAGCATCAATTTTCTGGTATAGTTAATGGCCTGCGTACAGGGGAATCATCATACCCTTATGGACTGTGACTGAGAGATAGCCAGTAACGGGAGAAAAGAGGGTGTATATTCATTGCTTTAAAAAAATTGGCTACAAAGAATTACCATTGGCTTACTCAATTAACTACTTCAGATATTTTTGAGTACTTTTATCTGAATGGTGCAGAGTGCTGGTATCATTATTGGTTTCAAAACCTAAGGGTATGAGGCACCTGGACTCACCTGGCCGGTTGCTGAGTCCTCTTTGAGTTTGTGGCTGTAACTCAAATAATAAAAAATTTACCTCTCAAAAAGTCAGGCCCAGTGACGTTATTGTCTTCCCCAGATGATAAGAAGAACTAACAAAACATCTGTTTTAAAAATTTACAAACATAGAAAGAATAAAGTATAAATGATCTTGGATAAGAATATCAATTATCATTTTACTAATTATAAGACCAACAATTATTTCTGTTAACTAATGGTGTTGGAGAATACAGGGAGGAGATGGATAATGTATTAGGTTGCAGCTCAGCCCAGATCTCGTTGAATGGTTGAATAGACTTTAACTCCTTTCCATTTCCAATGTTACGATAATTTTCTGAGCCCAGCAGGATTTGTGGCTGGTAGACCCGGGGATTTTGCATTGAACAGATACAATCACATACAGTACAGAAACAGGCCAATCAGTGCACCAAGACCGCACCCACCATCAGGCACCCATTGTTCACAAATCCCTCCGACCCATTTTATTCTTCCCACATTCTCATCCCCCTGCCCCCCAGGCTTCCACCACACACTTACACAGTAGGAGTGTACAGCAGCCAATTAACCTCCCAACCTGCATTTCTTCCGGATGTGGAAGGAAACCGGAGCAGCTGGGGGAACGTGCAAACTCCACACAGACAGCGCCGGAAGTCAGGATTGATTCCAGGTTGCTGGAGCTGTGTGGTTTGTGGACGTTGGGGGAAAATACAAAATCAAACTCGACACAGATGCCTCCCATTGTGGTGTGTCACTGCACACTCCGTGTTGCTCAGGCTACATGGATGGGCGTCTCTCCAAAGTGACTGTGGGAAGTGTGAAACTTTCACAAATGGAAAAGGTTTGAGATGGGTAAAACCTCTCTACCTATTAGTGTTGTCACTGTGAATATAAAAAAGATTCAGTGCTTGAAAATCAAGACTTTTGCATGTAGGCCACCTGAAATAAATTTGGAATCTGTTTATTATTGTCACATGTATCGAGGTACAGTGAAAAACTTGTCTTGCATACTGTTCATACAGATCAATTCATTACAACAGTGCATCAAGGTAATACAAGGAAAAACAATAACAGAGTGCAGAATAAAGTGTCACAGCTACAGAGGAAGTTCAGTGCAGGCAGACAATAAGGTACAAGATCATAACGAGGTAGATTGTGAGGTCAAGAATTTACCTTATAAGCAAAATTACCTGGAATTAGGAAGTTTGAGTTATGAAACCAAAGCTCTATGCTGCAGATGGAGAAAGCGTGTGATGGAGCAGTGAGGTTATCAGGTAATGGGTCATCTGTTGCAGAATGGAGGTGGGTTCAGCAGGTTTAATGGCGTTACTGACAGGTATGGTTATGTTCTAGCATGACAGTCCTTTGCTATTTGGATGAAGGTGCTACGCCAATCAACAGGCTAACAATTTGTTACAATAGGAGGCAGAGAAACTTGATATGAACAAGTTAAAGGAACTAATAGTTCACAATACTCTCTAACTCCCTGATTTCTCAGACACCTGAAGGCAATCTGAAATACCAAAGACCTGATGAGGTGAATGCAGAAAGTATTTTGATGTTCACTCAGCTCGTTGGATTCAGTACCGTATCCTCAAGCCCCACAGGCCTCTCTCCTGGAGGGAACAGGGGAAGAAGAACATTTTCTATTTGCAGAAAAAATTCTGGGAAATTCCTTAGCAGTTTTCTATTGTTGCCTTAATGTAACAGAAAGTCCCAATGCAACTTAGTCAGAAGTATTACACCATGTCACACACTGAGAAACGACTTAGACAGGAGCAGGATTTAAGGGGAGAGGGAGAGAGAAAGGGAGGGAGGGAGAGAGGGGGTTCAGAGGGAGAGGAAGAGAGAGGAGGGAGAGAGTGAGAGAGAGGGAGGGAAGGAAAGGGAGAGAGAGAGGGGCAGAGAGATAGATAGAGAGAGGGAGGAAGGTGAGGGTGGAGACGGAGAAAGGCAGAGAGATAGATGGAGAGATAGAGAGAGAGAGGCTGAGAGAGAAGGGGTAGAGAAAGAGGAGGAAAGAGGGAGGGGATTCCTGAGGAAGGTTACTAATAGTTGAATGCTTAGATCTGAGGATCCTCAAGAGGTCAAGATTGAAGGAATCAGCCTTGGCAGTTAGCTACATAGAGATGTACAGCATGGAGAAAGGCCCTTTGGCCCATCTGTGTCCATACCGACCTCTTACAGGGACCCTTGATGAACCACTGGAGATATCCGCACATCCCACCCTTCCTGCATTGGAGATCCCCATCATCTGCCGCAGGAGGACAGTGTGGGTGGAAATCTGATTGGGGAGGGGGTGGTGGGGGTGGGGGTGGGGAAGAAATGAGCCCCAGGTAACACACCCTGTGACGTTCAGGTAGACCTCGGTGTTTAGCTTCAGAGCATCAAAATCAGTCACCCATCAGCTGTTCAGCCAATACCAATACATAGCAAATGTCAGCAGGAGAATGGTTCCCCTGCCGAGGAATCGAGAACAAGGAATCACAGGATAGGCCATTTCAGGCTGAGTGCAGGAGAAAGCTCTTCATTTAGAGGAGAGTAAATCTTTGGAATTCCCGACCGCAGAACGCTGTCGAGGCCCGGCCACCGATCGGATTCACAACTGGGATCCATAGATTTCTGGATATTGGAGAAATCACGGGATGTGGCGATGGTGCAGGAAAAACAGATCTGAGGAAGATCAGCAATGATCTTGGTGGGTGTAGGGGCAGGGCTGACGGGCCGAATGGCCGCTCCTGTTCCTTGTCTTACTTTCTAATGACAGCCTCTCAGCCGAGCGCTGATTCATCCAAGTGGGTTGAATTTCCTTTCCGAGCTATTTTTAGCAGATTGTTAACACTCTGGCAGATATTCCTCACTTTTTTCTATTTAAATTCAGCTTTTAGATCAAACACGTCGATAGTTATATTAAAATAGAGCATTTCTACATAATCTGTGCAAATGTATTGTATATAAAATTAAGTACAGTGGAAATGAGGAAGACAAAACACAAATTAGAACAGAATAAAAACCAGAAACACTCAGAGGGCCGGGCGGACTCTGTGAAGAGAGGAACAAATGTCAGCTTCAGGTTAGTGACCATTCGTCAGGACTCTGATGAAAAGTCATTCACCCGAAATGTAAACTCTTTCTTAGACGCCACCTGACCTGCTGAGTGTTTTCAGCATTTTCAATTTTCATTTAAGATTTCCCAAGCAACTGCAGGCAATTAAAAAAATCAGTTGTCTAAAAATAATTACTTTCTCGAAATTGATTATTTTTGTAAAATAATTTACTGTCCTTTTCAGTGTTCATTTGGGTCTAAAAATAACACACTGGAAAAAATTGTGTTTCTGTGTGTGTGTGTGTGTGTGTGTGTGTGCGCGCACGCCTGCATAGTTTGTGTCAAGCCTTACACTGTTACTTTAACTTTGTAGCTGGAAGTTTGGGAGAGTGTACCCAACGCTTTCTGTGCAACTCTGTGCCAGGTATTTACAGGTGGATTGCGCAGTCAGGCCAAACCGACGGTGCCGAGGGGAAGAAGCACGTTACACAAAGCTCTCAGGCGTCTAAAACAACCCTGGCAGAAATGTGACCACCGCTTTCGATTTCCCCTACCGACTACCCATCCCACGTCCCCACCTCAGTAACCCACAGCCCACGGTAACCGGTCGCGGAGAGGAGCGAGAGGCGAGTTGTTCGGTTGGCACCCGGTGTAACCGGCGCTCCTTCTCGCAGCCGGCGGCGAGGCTGCATGTTTTCTGCTCGGAGAACCGGGGGACCGGTTGGTTGACAACATTAAGGGAAACCTCCCGTTTCTAAAGACCAGTGTGCACACGTTTAATGATTGCCCTGGCTTTAAATGGGGGGGGGGGGGGGGGGGGGAGGTATCTGTGCGGCTCAGGGGGGAGAGCACTGGAGTGTTTCAGTCAGTGAAGCCCACCCTCCCGTTTCACCCCCATACCCCGTCCGGTCAGCGACCCCCGGCGCTGGCCCGGCTCTCGGCCGGCTGATTGACAGCTCGGATTGGAACCGGAGGCAGGCGGCGGACGCGCGACCTTGCGGCACAACCAGAGCAGAAATGGGACCATTGCAGATTTCGAGGAATTTCCAACCCCACTAAAACTCGTCGGAAAAGCAGCACGATTCACTTAACTCATTTACAACAGAGATCACCCCCTCCCCGCCCCCATTCTCCATACAAAAGCACAAAAAAACACGCACAAAATTTCACCGTTATCAATCCCACATCCACATTACGTACAGTTTTGCCTTCTGATTTTTTCTCTTCTCTTTCAAAATAAAACCCTCCAGGAAAACAATTTCTCTTTCGGAGTTTTTTTTGTTAAACCAAAGTCCAGATATGTGTGTGTGTCTTGTCAGTGTTTACGCGACGTGGTAACTTTTACCAAACAAAAACCGCAAAGTTTCAGGGACGGAAGCTGTTGTCACTTCACACGGAGCGACTGTGCTGATCCCGTTTTAAAGGCAGTTCCAGCCGCCGAGAGCGAACGTGCCAAATTCTCTCTCTCTCCCTCCCTCTCTCTCTCTATAAAAAAGCAGTAGACATTGGTTATACAGAGAAAAAAGAAAGAAAATGTGTAAACGCTGTGTCCTTTTCTATTTTTTTATATAGAAAAAGGAAAACACGTTTGGCTCAAAGAAAACTTTCTGAGGAGTTTTTTTAAATGATTTTAAACTCCAGCATTTCCACTGCCGGGTTATTTAAACAAAAAACTAACCCCCAGCGCAGGGCGAAACGGCCTTCAAACCCAAACTGCAAATAAATAAAATGTTATAATTTGTGTGTGTGTGTGTGTGTGTGTGTGTGTGATTGAGGAGGGGAGGGGAGGGAACGGGAAGAGAGGGGCTGTTGGATGACTCCCACAACGCGAGAGAGCGAATCGCCAGACAGAGAGTAAGTCAGCCGGCCGTGTCAATTCTCCGAGGGGGAGAGGGAGAGCGAGAGAGCGAGAGAGAGAGCCCTTTCTTTTCAAAGCATATGATCTCGCCGAGCGATCTTGCAAAGTTTGACAAGTCGAACGCCGCTTCTGGGATTGTTCTACCCTGTTTATTTTTCCCTGTGTGTGTGTTTAAATTCCCCCTTCTCTCCCTCAAGTCAACATTACGATGTCAGTTTCATTGCGTCACGTGTAACTGACACACCACACACACAACCAAAATTTTGACAACAGCCTTTGAGGGTTTGCCCCGGCTGGTTCTCTCTCCTTTTTGTTTCAGTTTTTTTTTTGAGGGGGGTGGGGATGAATTAGGAAACCGAGAGTTGGTACAGTATAGCTTTTCGTTTCTATGTGTGCTGCCACTCACTCACACTCTCACACACTCACACCAACGCTGTCAACTTTCGCTTTCAGAACTCCGCGGCCGCGTTTAGAATTCACCATGGAAAATAGGCTGTTACAAAGAGTGTGAAACGGCATTCTCACACAACCCAGAATCATTCTCTACCGTTCTCACTATGTACTCCCCGCTCTGCCTGACTCAGGTAACGCCTGTTGGCTTGGCTAGTTTTTTTATCAGTAATGTTATTAATGAATGCAATATGCGATGGTATATTTCCTTTTGTTTCAGTTTTCCCTTCTCGCCACCTCCCTTGGTTATGTCTGTGTTTGTGTGTGTGTGTGTGTGTGTGTGTGTGTGTTTCTGTATTTTTCTCTGGAAGGAGACTTGTGGCATCTATCCAGACTTCTCTCTGAGCTGCTGCACATGGCTGTCATTTGTAGAAAATGGCGGTTACCTCAAATTTATCTAAATACTGCTGATATTTAGAATTATTAACATTCTCTGCGGCAAGCTGGCAGAAGGGAAACTGAGAAGGATTTATCTGAATTATTGTTCCTTTATGTTGTTTTATAATTTGCTTTTAAAGCTGTGTTTGCCCTGTTGGCTGTTGAATTTTATTTAGGAATAAGTGTGTATATTTGAAGAGGAGTTGTGGCAATTGTTAATATCTGTTAAATTGTGTCGTTGTCTGAATTGTACAATGTGTGAACTGGAAGACGAAATATTGTTTGTAAGGATTTCCTTCTTGTTCTCTCTTTCCCCGTGCGATAATTGTCTCTGTACCGGTATTAGAACATGGGTAAAAGTTTTTGCAACTTCTAAACAAAAACAGCATAAAATGATTTAAAATGTGACATGAAGCACGAATTATAATGGAACATATAAGAAATATCTGGTGTCTAGTAGTGGCCATACTTTGAATATTTTGTGTTACTCCCTCTTTGTGTAATTGAAGTGATTTTAAGATATATTTTTTTAAAAAAGGAATTGTGCATGTGTCGGCGAGTTGCTGGAAATGTAAGTGTTGGAACGGAATAGAAGGGAAATGCGAGATGTTCACAGGCACTCGCATGATGTGTAGATAGATAACTGTGTAGCCCTTTCTGATTCCAATTTCGGTGCCTGGTTGGTTGTGTTTCGCATTGCAAGTCAGTCCATTCACTGTAACATGCATCCTAACCACATGGACTTATTATGGCTTCGTCTTCATTTGCACCGAGGAGCAAGGCAGTTGGCACTAGTCAGATGTTTGAAAGTTTAAACTTTCTTCCTCATTGTGACTGAGAGGAGCAAAGAGGAATGGAAATGGATTTCAACTCTGACATTTCAGCTTGTTTGTGAAAAAATTCTGCATTTAAAAGACTCAACTGTGCATCTTGACTACAAGTGAATTTTACAGACCCTCTTTATTTTAAGAAATAGGAGAAATTTAATAATGTTAGTTGTTTCAATAAGTAACAGCCAAGCACGGGCCTCTGAACCCTGAGCGGTTTTCGGGGGTTGGATTTTTAAAAAAAAATGTTTGCACAGGTCTCTATAATTTAATATAAAGATGTATCAGTGATCATTTTACTACCTGCTTCTTGTCTGCATATTTACACCCGCTTGATGTGGCTGAGTTTATTTTTTTTCTGTTTATCTGTGTTAGAATGAAGTCAGAGTGGAGACGAGAATCAGTCGAGTTGGTTGATTTTAAAGGCTGTATTTACTAATTTAGTAAAACAATGGTCAATTAAGAAATACAATCAGTAATATAACGCGCGTTCAATAGCAAATTAACCTACAGAAACCAGAGCATTAAACACCTGGGCCCCACAGGCCGTTCCTCCGCGGTCTGCTCCACATTTCCCCGCTCGAAGCTTACACGCAGGAGGTGACAATAAATTGTGATATTTAACCCCTGGGAAAAAATTCTTAATGTTGAACACTTTTTAAAGCAAGCCAAAATTACCTGGGCTGTTTGATTTTTTAAAAATATTTTAATAATATTTCTCGTCTGCACACGTTAACTGTTTGAATCCAATAACCGGTCTTTGGACCACGATACCTATCGTGAGTTCCACTTATTTAACTGTTCATTAATTACTTAATGTGCGGATAAATTCCTTATCTGTGACCAATCTAAATTATTAATGCGCACTAGTCCTTTCGGTGACTGATGCGCCTATTTTTACACGTGTGATCACCAGAAGCTGGGGTGAATCCTGGATTCCCTTTCTGACGTGAAGCGCTATCTCACTCTCCATTCAAGAATATTTAGTCCAAAGGAACGTGGGTTTGCGAGAGCGCGATGTCGTTTAACCCCTCCCGCGCCGGATCTCTCCAAACCTGAGACATTAACGTGGGCTCATTCAAAGTTAAAACTAAAAACAAAGTCAGCTGGAGGAACTCAGCATCAATGGAGGGAAAGGGATGGTCAGGGTTCCAGTCTGATGCAAGGTCTGGACCCGAAGCGTCGACCACCCTCTGCCTCCACAGATGCTGCTCGGCCCGCTGAGTTCCTCCAGCAGTATTTTTGCTCCATGATTCCAGCGTCTGCCCTCTCTTGTGTCTACAAAGGTCTGTGGTTAGCGGGCTCACTGTGAAGGTCTGCCCGTTCCTGGTGTGTGGTACCAGTTCTATCATGGTTAGAATCATTAGAAGAGAGAGGAACCGTGCAAAGTGAAATAGTCTTTAACAAGTGGGACCAGTCACTCGGGACGATGAGAAGAAACTTCTTCATCAATGGGGACAGCGAACCTTTGGGACCCCTTCCCGGAGGTCTGGACAACTCCGAATAGCCCAACCAGCGGTTGATAGATTTTCTTCTCTGAAGGGATATCGGGTTAGTGGAGGAGAGTGGCTCCGAGAGGAAAGATCAGCCGTTATCTCATTGAAGGACAAAAGCAGAAGAAAGTAAGAGTAGGAGCTGGCCACTCGGCCCCACCATGGCTGATCTCCCCCTCCCCTCAGGCTAATCTCTTGTGCGCCAGTTCCCCATAGCCCTCAACTCCCCGATCTTGCGAACGTTATCTACCCCTCTTTAAATCCCTGCAGTGATCTAACCTCCACGACCCTGGTGATTCTGTCTGGATGGCACGTAAACAGATTTCCACTGTATCTCGGTACATGTGACAATGATAACCGACTACCAGTTACCAGGCATCCCCCACCCTCTGACAGAAGTTCCCACACACCCCAGTTCGAAGTGCTGGCGAAGGCCGAATGGTTTTTCCTGATTCCGTGCGTTCCAGTGATGCGGCGCCCGTCTAATCTCAGCTCAGCAACATTTTGTTGCCTTTGTTGACCGGGCTCCACATTTCTCCTGCACCCAAGCCCTGCAAGTAACTCCTGCTTGCCCAGTGCCCCCACCCTTTTGTACCGTGCTGGTTTCGAACATCACTGGCATCAGCCACAAAGCGCCAATGTTTGCTTTTCCGCCTGGACCCTTGCATGTTCTTACGCGGGGGAGTGTTGACGTTGGCCATTGCGGGCTATTCGGCCAATTGGGAATCACAGCCAAGCGGGCTTTGTGCTCCGGTGCAGGCGGGGGGAAGGGGTGTTACTCACTGGTTGGCAGCTGTGGGCTCTGCCTTGGGTCAGCAGTCGCGATCTCAGGAGGGGCGTGCAGAAAGGTTGGGCAGATTCAGGGAACAGTGAAGGTTGCTGACCGGGTCCTAACTTTACAAACAGAGCCTCAGATTACTAGAATGGCTTGTGAACTCCTGTAGGCATTAGTAGCGCCACAAATGAGTATTTAAACAGAAATTGGTTGGTTTGTTTTGTTGCAAATTAATGGGGAGGGAATGGGCATGAAGCTAATGTAGGAAGGTGACTGAGGTACCAGATCAGCCATGCTTTCATTGGATGGGGGAACAGGGCCGTATCCTGTTCCTATTTCTTAAGTTCTTACAGTGCCCGGATGCCGAGCGCCAAGTTCAGGGAAGGTGTGAAGGCGCTGAAGAGATTTTCCAAAATAGTTCCAGGGGTGAGGATTGTTCTCCTTGGAACAGAGGAGTTGCCGGGGATCTGACGGAGAGATTTGAAGCTTGAAGACAAGATAGATTGAGAGGGGCTGCTCGGGGCGGCTCAGAACGGGGGCAGAGAGAGAAGGCGATTGGCAAAAACAGCAGAAGGGTCCGAGGAGAAACGTTCCCACCCAGTGAACGGTCGAGGGTCCAGAATACCGGAGGGGCTCCGGAGACAGATTCAGCAGGGAGCTGGGACAGGAATTGATTCGCAGGGCGAAGGGAGTTGGGGGGGGGGGGGCTGCTGCTGAGCGGATCGCTCTTACGCAGAGCCACACACACACACTGCTGGAGGAACTCAGCGGGTCGAGCAGCATCTATGGAGGCAGGGGGATGGTCGACATTTCGGGTCGAGACCCTGCATCGGGACTGGACCCGACATGTCCACCACCCCTCCGCCTCCTCAGATGCTGCTCGATCCGCTGAGTTCCTCCCGCAGTTTAGTTCTTCTTGCTCCGGGTTCTAGCATCCTCACTCTCTCGTGTCCCCACTCTTAGACGGAGCCGGTAGCGATTCGAAGGACCGAATGGCCTCCTTCCATGCTGTACCCATCCCACGAATTTGGCCATTCGCTGGGTGAACTCCCTGAGCTACCGGTCGGGATAATTTTCCCTCCGGCCGCCCAGCGCAGTCCTGCCATACAACAGTGGCTGCACTCCAAGAATAATCTCCTGGCTGGAACACGAGAAATACCGTGGAAAATGCAGGATTATCTTCCCAAACAAAACCAAAAAATCCCAAATTAAGTCTTAAAACAACGGCCCCTACGTTGCACAATGAATGAAGTCAATACTGGGGTTAGGATTTGCTCCAATTTAGGACGTAACTGGAGTTTCTATGCGCCGATATACCCAGTTCCCCATAAAACAACCCAGATTTATACACGAGCAATGTTTTCTGTCGTGATGTTACAGGCACAATGCATTGCAACGGTTTATAAATTGGGTATGTGTCTGTATGTGTTGCATTTCTTGGGCCTGGATCTCTCTGGGGTTTAACATCTTTGCAGGGAATTGCCTGATCTCTGATTTAATGGAGACATCATTCCATTATCTCTGGTAGCTCCGGCGGCCGAAATAACAGGAATTTCGGGCGAAAACTTTGAGGTGGCCAGGATAAGACGCCAGGCCGTGCCTGCGCTCAGCTGGGCGGAGGCAGGCGGAGATGTGAAGGGCTTTAGGTGACTTTTAAAAGAGCGAAAACTGGCCTAAAGCCCCGCAAATCTGCGAAACTTGTGCGGCAGGTACTCGCACCGTGGCGCGCACCGATGAGCGAAAGGAGAGGCGAGAACCATTGTCCAACTCCCCTCCTCTCCACACCCAAGGAGGCAGTGCGCTTGGGACAGAGACACAGCAGAGGCAGGTTTATACATCTGCCCTTTCAGTGGGAAACACTCACGGAAAGCCAACTCGCCTTTTTGGAGGAACGGTGCATTTCAAAAGCTCAACTTCTAAATCTTTGATGCACTTTATTGACTTATGTTACCGAGAACCAGGACTGTGGACAGTTAGCTTCACTGGGCCCGCAGGGCGACATCTGATGATCCAGAGATGTTGCCGACACCCCTGAAGGGCCTGCGGCCGCAGTCTGGGTGATGGATCATCTCCCGAATTTCCAGTGACTGTCAGCCTTCCTGGTCGAGGTTGAAGAGGGTTTGCCCCTTTTGTACCGTCTCACTACTTGCTATCAAATATTTAACCCAGTGCCTTCCTCACCAGCACGGTTAACCGGCCAGGAGCCCATGTCTGTAGGGAAAGTTCCTTCCCTCTTCCCCTCCCCCTTATCCCTCCCCACAGACACGCCTCCTCCCCTCTCCCTCTCAACCCTCCTCCCCTCCCTTTCCCATCCCTCCTTCCCTCCCTCATCCTTTCACCTCTCATCCCTCGTCCTCTCATCCTCCTCCCTCCCTCCCTCATCCCTCCTCCCCCTCTATCCCTCATCCCTCCTCCCTCCTCTCTCATCCCTCTGCGCTTATCTGCAAGAGACTTGTCTCCCGGTGGTGGGACACGGCCCACACTGGTGGTCCGTTCGGTGACCTGGTGGGTCAACCCTCGTCACTAAGGCGGGAGTTTGTTAGATCCACATCACAGCCCAGCGAGTCCGGGCAGGAAGGGGGCGGATGGTCCACCGACGGTGACCTGCACCGTCTGAGGGACGTCCGCTCCCATGAAATATTAACCTCGGCTCGATCTAGTCTGTGAATTTGACTTGATAGATCGCATGACGCGAGGATATTTCACCCACGCCACCTGATACCTCATTCAACATCTCTGTAAGGGACGAACACTGCTTGTGGGAGCTGACGATGCACACATTGGCCACCTCATTTCTAATGCATTTAATTGGCTGGAAAGGTTTTTAGATCATCTCGAGCTGGGTGGCTGTTCTGTATAAATGTGAAATCTTTCTTCCTGTTCAGTATGTCTGGATTGTCGAATCCAATTGGATGTTCAAGGAACCAGTTCTTCACCTTGAGTCTGATGGCCAACACTGGTCACCGCATGAAGAGAAGGAGCAGGGGCCCAGGCCGGTGATGTCGCTGCTCCTCTGCAGTGTGGAGGGACAGGGACGGAACGCTTTCATTGTTTGCCTAATTCTACCCTGCTCCTACTCGCTTCCTCTGAAGTAAACCGTGTGGCATGTGTGACAGGTAAATCTCGCAGACTTGTCAAAGTCTTGAAATGAGAACTGGGAGCAAGATGGGGTCATACAGCAGGGAAACAGACCCTTCAGCCGACCAAGTCGCCCATCTGAGCTAGTCCCATATCCCTCTAAACCTTTCTGTCCAAATGTCTTTTAAATGTTGTTATTGTACCTGCCTCAAGCACTTCCTCTGGCAGCTCGTTTCATATATGGACTATCCTCTGTGTGAAAAAGTTGCCCTTCAAGTTCCTATTAAATCTTTTCCCCTCTGCTTGCTTCACTCTTCAGGTCATGCAGAGCTGATCTTGGCCTCTGCTCCACTCTCATACTTGATCCCCACAGCCCTCACTGCCTCTGTAGTCCAACAATCTGTCTGTCCAGGCTTTGGATATATTCAGTGACCTGAATTCGAGAGCTCTCTGGTGGAGAGAGCTCCACAAATTCACACCTCTCTGAGAGAAGAAATTCTTTCTCATCTCTCTCTGAAATGGGATACCCCTTGTTATGACCCCTTCCCTGTGATGGGAAACATTCTGTCTACATCCTCTCTGCCAACCCCTCTCAGAACCTTACAGGCTTCAATACCATCATCTCTCATTTTTCTAAAACCTCAAGGAGTATAGGCCCAATCTGCCCACACACTCTGGTGGTTACCAATCATAAGACATAGGAGCAGAATTAGGCCATTCAGCCATTTGATCATGGCTGATTTATTTTTCCCTCTCAACCCCATTCTCCTGCCTTCTCCCTGTAACCTTTGACACCCTCACTAATCAAGAACCCATCAACCTCTGCTTTAAACACACCAAATGACTTGGCCTCCACAGCCGTCTGTGGCAATGTATTCCACAGATTCACCACCCTCTGGCCAGGTCATTCATCTTCATTTGCTGACAGTGGAACTCTAGGTGTTAAATGAAACCAAAAGAATTTTCCCATTTCTGTCTGTAATTTTTTCAGGCTCCGCTCCCTCCTCCTCATCCCTGTCCCTCCCATTGCAATTCATGTCTGGGCAAATTCAGGTTTACTGCTTGTGTAGTGGAAGGTAATACCATGAGGTGAAAACCCTGGCTGGATACATTCATAGAAGTTTCCTCACATGATCTCGTGCCTTCAGCCACCATATGCCCCATCCCCAGCCCATATTCTCCCCATCTCCCTTGTTGCAAAAGCTGCTGATGTTACTGAGAGACTGAGACATCTGTTGGATAGGTTTAGGAATCCAGGGTGACGGGGGAGGTGGTGTTCTGTGATGGGGAGCTGACTGGTTGTAGGAGGAAGAGTGTAGAGATTTACCAGGATGTTGCCAGGACTCGAGGGCCTGAGTTATCGGGACAGGTCGGCCAGGCTGGGTCTTTATTCCTTGGAATGTAGGAGAATGAGGGGCGACCTTATAGAAGTGTTTAAAATTACAAGAGCCATAGATAAGCTGGCTAGTCACAAATTTTTCCCCAGGGTAGAGGAATCTAAAACTAGGGGCATTGGTTCAGGGTGAGAGGGGAAAGATTTAAAAGGGACCTGAGGGGCAACATTTTCATGCAGAGGGTGGTGAGTATGTGGATTGAGCTGCCAGAGGAAGTGGGTGAGGCAGGTACAATAATATCATTTAAGAGGCACTTGGATAGGTACATGGAGGAGCAGGGCTTAGAGGGATATGGATTAAATGTAGGGAATGGGACTAGCTGGGTGGGCACTGTGGTCAGCATGGACTGGTGGGCCAAAGGGCCTGTATCCATGCTGTATTGCTCTATGACTCTATAAGAAGCCCGGTCAAGCAGGGCCTCAGTCACCAAATATGAGCTCAGGGTAAGAGAAGGTTTGAGTGGTCTTGGGTTCAAGGTCAGCAAGGCTACAGGAAGGAATAGAACATCCAGGAGGATGAGATTGGAGTCTGGGAAGTAGAATTAACATCACAGCTTCTTTAAGATATGGCTATGCAATAAAGCACTGAAATGAGTGACATAATCCTGACAAGACCATGAGTACTTCCTACATATATGGTAATGTTTGTGCATGTCAATAAAACTCATGGCCTTTAAAGGATTATTGGTTAGTCATAGATTTAGATATTCACTATATTTATAATTTTATATCATGTATGTGTGTTTGTGTGCTTGTGTTATAAATGGTGTAAAATAATCCTGTTCATAGGAGAACAAGCAACTTTGTTTTCAACTTTGTAATTCTTCCCAATCACCCAGAAGTGTGCAGCATTGCAGCTACAATTCATGTTCCATAGGGCAGAAAGACTGTTTGTGTTATCAACAAGAGCAGCTTGCATTTGTATAGCTTCTTTCACATTGCAATTGATACCAGAGGAATTCCCAGCAGTGTTAGCAAACAAAATTTGGGAGAGGTGGTGATGACCCAGTTGTAATGACAAATGATGGAACTGAAATATTAGCTTGGTCTCTCTGCCCACAGATATTGTCTGATCTTTTGAGTCCTTTCAGCATTAGTAGTTTTAAGTGGCAATAGTTTGAATGTGGTACACAGCACGGCACAAACCTCATCTGAAAGACCATGAGAAAAGTTCATCACTGAAAACTTTTATTGATTTAGCACTGTAGATCTCCCTCCTTGTTTCAGATCCCTCCATGACCTCTCACCTGTGCCACCTAGACTCAGAGAGACAGCACGGAAACAGGCCCTTGGGCCCATTGAGCCTGTGCTGACCAACACACTAATCCGACATGAATCACAGTTTTTACTCTCTTGAACGGACCTCTTATACGATAAAGATGAACTCTTGATCTCTCAGTCTACCTCATTGTGGCCCTTACACTTTGTCTCCCTGCACTGGACTTTCTCTGTAACTGTAACACTATATTCTGCGTTCTGTTTTTTTTTCCCTTTTGTACTATCTCGATGTACTTGTGTACGGAATGACCTGTCTGGATGGTACGCAAACAAAAACATTTCACTGTATCTTGGTACATGTGACAATAATAAACCAATTACCAATTTGAATAAAAAAACTCCCCCCAGATACTACCACTCCCCTACACACCAAGGGAGATTTACCGCAGCCAACTAACCAACCAACTGGTGCACCTTTGGGATGTGGGAGGAAACTGGAGCACATGGCATTGTGTTCATCACAGACATTGTGGACCGAAGGGCTTGTTCCTTTGCTGTACTGTTCTATGGTACATGAACTGTTCTACGTTTACTTGGAGGAAACCCACGCGGTCACGGGGAGAATGTGCAAACTCCACACAGACAGCACCGGAGGTCAGGATCAGCTTCACCACTGTGCCACCCCTTTCTCTGATACCTTCTCTGGCCTTCTTGGAGCATACCTGCAGTTTTGAATCACTCTGACATTTGTGACTGTGACTTTAGCTGCCATGGGTCTGAGTTCTGGAATTCTAACCCTGAATCTCTGTGTCCTTCCTTTTCAAACCTCCTTAAAACCCATGGCCATTGTTTTAATGTAGGTCTGTGCAATATGACTGCCTTGTGGAGGGTTCATTGAGTTCTGTCACTACACGATTGAAAGGTGTTGCTGCTGTCGACCAGAAAAGCACTAACTGCCATCTGAACATTATTCCAGTAGCCAAAGCAGATTAAAGAAGAAAACTGTAAATATTTAGTAAGGTTTCAGGGAAAGGTTTAGCATTGCAGTACCAAAGCTCGAAGCATGGAGCATTGTCATGGAGCATCTATAGTGTGTCAGCTTCAGATTAAGAATCTTCATATAGGTCAGACTGGTGTATGGTCAAGTCGAGTTTATTGCCATGTGCACAAGTACAGTGCGGTACGGGTACAACGAAGTTTTGCTTGCAGCAGTATCACAGGCACATATGCATAGACAACACACAGAATATAAATCATACACAAGTTATAAAAGACAGTGAAGAGAGACTGTGCAAAAATAAGACCTTTGTGCAAAAAACAAAGGCACAATCAGAGACTAGTCCTTGGGAGTGCAAGAGGTGGTCTGTAGTGTTCTGTTACTGTGGTAAGGTTAGGGTTCTGCAGGTCGGTTCAAGAACCTGATGGCTATAGGAAAGTAGCTGTTCCTGAACCTGGTGGTGTGGGACTTCAGGCTTCTGTTCTTGTACAGGAAGGATTTGCAAGGTATTTTGTTTAAAGCAGGAAAACTGTAAAAACAAAACCCAGAGAGTTACTGAGATAGGTCACTGTTAAACCTCAGAGCTGGCAACAAGTTTCAATTCTGCAGCATTTCTATTTTAATTTATTTTGCTATAACATTACTGCATGTGGCTTTCACAGTACAGACAGAGATCACTCTATAGTGACTTGATTTTCAAAAACTGAAAGTCCCTGATCTTGCCGATAAAACCCTCTCAAATGAACTAAAAATAAAACCTAAAGTAAAAACAAAAAATGCTAAAAATATTCAGCAGGTCAGGCAGCATCTGTGGGAAGAGAAACAGGGTCAATGTTTTGGGTTGGAATGAAGGGTCTTCAATCTGAGCTGTTAACTCTGAGACCCCTCATCAGAACTGGTCTTTAATCTGAAACATTAGCTCTGTTGCAGTCTGACCCGCTGAGTATTTCCAGCATTTTCTGTTTTAATTTTAGATTTCCAGTATCTGAAGTTTTTTGTTTGATTTTCAGAAATATAATCTATTTTTTCAGAGAAACATGAAGATGAAATGGACCTCATATAAGTCCTTTCTGTATCACTGATAAAGTGCAAAACTCGTCATTGTAAAAACAACAACTCTTCGTGTAGCCCATTGAATGGGCACCAGGGGGATGCACACTGAGATCCCACAAAGAGCAAGTGGGGGAACGATTTGGTTTTGCTGTGAGTGATGCGGTAACATGGTCTGATATACCCATGGTTAGCCCCTTCCCACCCCAAACTCTGCACCTTCTAGATAACTTCTTCCAAAAACTTAGCGTGGCAGCTGATTGATGAGCATGAGAAAGTAATGAACCTGACTCAGTGAGGGCACTGCCAACTGATCCAAACTGACTGCTGCCTAATGCCTAAAGCCGAGAGGTAAATTCTGGGGAGGCGTGCATTCTGCTGAATGGCCAGAGGGACAATATATTTTTGCATAATATTCATATGAAAACCTGTGGATGCAGTTGTCCAAATACCAGTCAAATATTTACATTAACAAAAGGCCCATGATGTGGTCTCTGGAATTAACATGCAGCATAGAATGTCTCATCAGGTGACAATGGTGTTGCAGAGGTGCTAGGCTGCGAGACTCCCTCCTTATGTCTAATGCCATGGTGAATTTAAGGTGACTCCATGCCCAAACAAAGCCACTTCATTTGCAGTGACTTGCTGCCAAAGCTGCTTTGCATCAATGCAAAAAATTGTATGGTACCTCTGTACAGCTGGTGACAAGCCTGTGTTATGGGTTACACGCTCGCATGCATCAGGGTGCTTCTGAACAAAACAAAGAGTGCCAAGGTACATAAGAGATGCAAGAACACATACTGAGAAGTGGGAGAAGGTTGGAGGCATGATGTGCAGATCTTCAATCAGAGCCAGGCCATAACTAGGGAGTGAATTCAGGGAAAGAGTTTCCAGGAATAGCCTTGCCTCCCAGAATGGGTAAAGGCATGGAGTAGGATGGGGATATGATGGAGACAGTCGGAAGGGTAGTTGGTACAAGGGATGAAGGTGCTGCAGATACAAAGGTGGCTGAAGCTTTGGGGGAACCTGGAGGTGGATTCAGATTGGGAATTTTAACCAGATGAAGGTCTCGACCCGAAACGTTGACTGTCCATTTCCCTCCATAGGTGCTGCCTGACCTGCTGAGTTGCTCCAGCATCTCGCACGTTACTCTTGAATGTTAACCATTGGTGAGCAGGACCTGGCAGTGGGTTGAGGAGGATGGAACGGCTGAGAGAGTCTTGGGTGAATTGGAATTGGTGCAGGTGTGTGGGAACTCCACCTGTCCTTTTCCTTCCAAGGCACACACTGTCCTGGCCTTGGAAATGTATCACTGTTGCTTCATTGTCACTGGGTCTAAACCCAGGACCTCCCTACTGAAGCATCCTCACTACATGGACTGCAGTGGTTTAAGATGACAGCACACCATCATCCCCTCAAGAGCAGTTGGGAGGTGGGGGGGCAGAGAGGGCCCTTCTTCCCACTGATGCCCAGGTCCTGTAAGTGAAGAAGATAAATGTCAGAAGAATGGGGGCTGGGGTGCTGGGGAGGGAGGATTTGGAGATACTTGTCATGTGGCTTGGTTGAATCTCAAGCAAGCACCACAGCCTGACTTATGGAGCAAATTACACAGTGAGAGCTGAGTGATAAGTGCAGTGGTAATCTCTTCTCCCAGCTCTGGGCTTCATGAACATAAATTAGCCTGACCACATGATTATACAGAGGGAGATTAATCTCATGGAAGGGACAGATGTCAACCCACTTCAGTTTACCAGAGTGAACTATTCTGCACCAATACTGTCTTTAAACAGCTTGACTACAAGTTTCTTTCTCAGAATATAAATCAGCATTAAAGAGAAAATGAGTTTGAGAAGAAATTTGAGCATAAAACCTGCTTGTTCTGATCCAGTGAAAACTAGTGTAGCTGTAGTGAGGTCATTTTGTCCACCCATTTATAGTTTAGTCAGGGATAGACCCCACCCACCCAGGACATTCTCTCTTCTCCCCTCTCCCATCAGGCAGGAGATATGAAAGGCTGAAAGCACGTACCACCAGGCTCAAGGACAGCTTCTATCCTGCTGTTATAAGACTATTGAAGGGGCCCCTGGTACGATGAGATGGACTCTTGACTTCACAATCTACCTCGTTATGACCTTGCACCTTATTGTCTGCCTGCACTGCACTTTCTCTGTAACTGTAACACTTTATTCTGCATTCTGTTATTGTTTTACCCTGTACTACATCAATGCACTGTGTAATGAATTGATCTGTATGAACAGTCTGCAAGACAAGTTTTTCACTGGACCTCGGTACATGTGACGATTCCAATGCCAATATTAGCCTTCAGAGATATTAAGCCTGTTTGCTCACCCTCACACTGCCCCGTCTCACCACTTAACAGGGGTGCCTGGTCTGGTGACACTGGTCACTCTGGTGTCTTACCTGTTCTTCACATTAGAGTCTTAGAGTTTAGCTCAGAGTGGAATCATTTGCATCATCGGAAGATTATGACACAGAATGAGACCGTTTGGCCCATTGGCTAAAGAAATAATTCTTCTGGCTTCCTGGCCTCCCTGATTTCCATCGGAGCACCGTGGGTGGACCATGTCATCATCTGCCTGGTGCCTGGGCCCTAGAATTTCCTCCATAACCCCTCCACCTCACTTCTTCCTTTAGCCAGTCTTCAGAGCCTACTTCTTCATCAAGTATTTAGACATCTCCCCCAAAATCTACCATTGCCTTTTTTGATAGTAGCTCTATAAGCGCTTAACCTACAAAAAATGTTATTTCTTTAGTGTCCAATACATGTTGGCTCCCGAGGTATTTAAAGTGTTAAAAGGATTCAACAGGGTAGAAATTATTTTTCTTTGTGGAGAAATGTTTAATAATGGGTCATGAGCTTAAAGTGAGAGCTTCTTCTTCCTTTGAATGGTTGGTCTGGACAGTGGCAATCTGAAACAACTTCTAGCAGAAGTCTGTGGACGTGAAGCTTAGGCTGAGTTCCAGGCGATTGGGACAGGAGTGAAGGTGGAAGGTGGAAGATTGGGAGGTGGAACAATAGCCACGCAGGATCCATCCGATCGGAGCTGAGAGTGGGAATGAGTTGAACAGCTGTGTCAAAGGATCAGGAGAGCCACATGCAGATGAATGTCCTCCTGGAGTGAAGTATTTTGGAAAGTCAAATAATGATAAGGTGTACACAGTAAATGGTAGGCCCTACAGAGGGTTGATGAACAGAGGGACCTTGGAGTACAAACCCATAGCCCCTTCTAAGTGGCAGCACAGGTAGATGGGATGGTGAAGAAAGTATATGAGGTGCTTGCCTTCACCTGCTGTAGAATAGAATGTAGGAGCAGGGACATCATGTTACAACTTTATAAAACACTGGTTAGGCCACACCTGGGCTATTGTGTGCAGTTCTGGTCACCACACTATAGGGTGGATGTGATTGTGTTGGAGAGAGCGTGGAGGAAATTCACCAGGATGTTGCCTGGTTTGAGCATTTCAATCAGAAGGACAGACTGAATAGACTGGGCTTATTTTCCCTGGAGTGAAGGAGGCTGAGGGGGTTCAAGAGCCATAGATGGGGGAGATAGTTAAAATCTTTTTCCCATGGTAAGGGTATCAACAACAGGAGGGCATGTGTTTAAGGTGAGAGGAAAGAGTTTTAAAGAGGATCTGAGGGGGAATATTTCCCCTAGAGAGTGGTTGGAATCTAGAGCGAGCTACCTGAGGGGTGGAGGAGGCAGAGACTCAACACATTTAAGAAGTATCTTGACAAGCACTTGATTCACCAAGGGGGTAAATGGTTAGCGTCAACATGGTGGGCTGAAGGGCCCATTTCTGTGCGGCGGGACTGCATGATTCCTGGTGCTGTAAGGTTCTGTAATGTTTTACACACTGAGCATTGTGCAATGTTACTTGAGCAGATGTGGTGTTAATTTAATTTGTTGAACCAAATGTGTCTGAGACAGATCTTATAGTCCTTGTGTCTACTGGAGATAACATGCAGACTCTGCTGGGCAAACTGAATAGAAACCATAGCCTGAAAGCAGATATCTGTCCCAGTCGCTTGGTATCAGTGTTTATTGTCACACACAAGCCTCCTCTTGCCTCACTTCTGATTTTATCGACATATCCTTCATTTCTCCCTCATGTACATGTTTACTGACTGCATTAGGGGTGGAGGGAGGGTTGAAACAGTGTGAGTCTGCCTTGCAAATGGTATGAAAATCCAATACGTATATTTGGGACCATTAACATTTGCCTAAAGTACGTGCTAGCTTTACATTTTTATGGAGGGGAAAAGGCAGTGTTGGCTTCACCTTGCCAATCTCTGTGGCCTCTGCCAACTCAACAACCTTCTGGGACCTCTGTACTCTTCCAGTTCTGGGCTCAGAGACCCACCCGATTTTCGCCATTTGCCACCTAATTCCCAGCTGTCCTCCTCTCTCCCTTAACTTTATCTGTCTGACCAAGGTTTCAGCCATCTGCTCTGACATGTGGCTCCCTGTCACATTTTACTTGCTGACTTTCCCGTGACATTTTTTTAGCACCTTGAGCATAACTGGATGTCAACGTGCAAATCAGTAATGTTCCACTGGAGTGGAAGAATTTTTTATCTTCTTGAGATTGGTTATACAGGTCGGGGGTAACGGTGAGGCTCCGCCAGTTGACCTGCCTCCAAACACTCATTGGCCCAACCACAGAAGATAGCTGCCCCCAAGCAACAACACTATGACATGGATCAAAACTTTCAGGATGGGAAAGAAAGGTAGAAAGATTCCTCTGTCTCAGCAGGTTTGTAGAGAGACTACAACAACCTGTCCTTAATGTAAAGCAGAGGACAAAAGGGGAGATTTTTAGAGATGTCCCAGTTTCTGTAAGTGAGGCAGGCAGGAAGGTTGGTAACCAAAAAATAAAACTGAAGTTCAAAAAAGCTGGCAAAACATTCAGGAATATAGGAAAGATTATTTTTTTAAGTAGTGGATCCCTCTGTTACAGTGTGAGAGGAGGCCATTTGGCCTGTCAAATCGATGCCCGCTTTTTATGAGAGACAACCAGCAGGACACACTCCCTTGCCCCCCTGACGTATTCAGCTCCCTTTTAAGGAGAACAACAATTGAATCTCCTCCGATAGTATCCCTGCCGGTGAATTGCACACCCCAGACTCTTGCTGTGTAAAAACATCATTCCTTGAGTCACTTTTGGCTCTTTTACCAATCATCTTCTCTCTCTGTTCCCCTTGCTCTTGAGCCCCCCACCAACAGAAATCATTTCACTCTACCTACTCTGCCTGCACTCTTCACAATCTTAAATGCAGATGCCCAGTCTTCTTGCAAACTCTACTGCTCGGAAGAGAACGACGCCAATGTCTCTGTCCTTCCATTTTCTTCATCCTCGAATCATCTTAGGAAACCTCGCCAAAGATTGTTCCAAAAGGGCATCCGGTAAATACTTGAAAAGCTTATGGAGAGGGGGAGATAATCCCAGGGTCATGGGAGAGAGCAGAGGGAGAGTGGGAAGCAGTTGAACTGCTCAATGTGAAAAACCAGACACGAGATGGACAGAGTGGCCGTCTATGATGCTAACTACTCTGAATGTGGATGACTTTCCAATGTGAATTAAAATTTTGTGAATGGGTTTGTAATGTGTATTTGTGCACCTTCCTATTCAGAATGAGTTGAGGAATTATTTTGCTTTAATTGGCTGTTAGTTCTCTTGAGGTTTGAATCTGCTTGTCCTTGTTAAGTCATTTACTAACGGTTCTTATAATGAAGCCATAGAGACATTAAAAGAGGTAATGGTGTGTGTTTTTTATATTCTCAGTTAGTTGTGGAGATATGGAGTCATAGAGTCATACAGCACGGAAACAGGCCTTTGGCCCAACTGGTCTGTACTGACCAAGATTCCCATCCAAGCCAGTCCCATTTACCCACATTTGGTCCATATCCCTCTAAACCTTTCCTACCCATGTACCTGTCCAAGTGCCTTTTGAATGTTGTTAATGTACCTGCCTCAACCACTTCCTCTGGTAGTTCTTTCCATATATGGACCACCCTCTGGGTGTAAAAGTTGCCCCTCAGGCTCCTATTAAATCTTTCCCCTCTCACAAACTATGCCCTCTAGTTTCTGATTCCCCAACCCTAGGAAAAACACTGCATTCCCTTATGATTTTATACACTTCTACAAGATCACCCCTCATTCTCCTACACTCCGACGAAGAAGGTCCTAGCTAGCTGAGCCTTTCTCCATAACTCAGTCCCTTGAGTGCCGGCAAAATCTCCTCTGCAATCTTTCCAGCTTAATGGCATCTTTCCTATAGCAGGGCGACCAAAACTGAACACGATATTCCAAGTGCGGCCTCACCAATGTCTTGTACAACTGCACCATATTGGGGATGGTGTAAAACCTGTGTTTGAGTTGTTGGGACTGAAGGTGTGTGTCAGTGTGAGGTGTGAATCTTAGTTCCAATAATACGCAAAGGTCCTTCAGAAGTAGCATAGAGAGACAATCCTGCAACTCCCCAGTGAAGGTAAACTCACCGGGAAAAAAATCAATTTGGTAGATCACCTGTTTAAATCCCACCTGATTCCACTCTCCAATGACACCAATGGAGAGCAAGGTAGGGCGGATGTAATGTACACAACAGCAATGTACATTTATGTAGCAGCTTAATGTAGCAAGAGGAACATTATCCAACTGAATCTGACACTGATGCATCGAAGGAGGTACTAGCGCAGAAGACCAAAACTTGCACAAAGAGAATGGTTTTAAGGGGTTCTTAGGAGGAGGGAGGCAGAGAGGTGTAGGGAGGTAAACCAAATGGGTTGTAGGAAAGTTGCTCTGGGTCTGGGTCAGAGCAGGCTCTGGGGAAGGGGTATTTGAAACAATCCTGTTGGACTATCCCTTGGGGATGGGAGCGCCGGTACCTCTCAAGGTCCTGGCAGCTGAAGAGAGGGCTGCCAATGACTGACGATTAAAATCGGAGATAATCAAGTGACAGAGGTGGGCAGATATCTCAGCGACTGTAGAGCTGGAGGAGATTACAGCAATAGGCTGCAGTGTACCTGTAAAGAGATTTGAAACCAAGGGTGAGAATGTTAAACTCAAGGCATTGCTTAACCAAGAGCCGAGGAGAGTGAACACGACAGGACCTGGTGCGTAAACCTGCACTGCACCCGATTGACTTCAGTTTTCTGACAGTCAACTTCAGTTAAAATTGCTCCCAGCCTCCACCCCAATATTGGGCTCAAAGGGCATGTGGGATGTGAAAAGGTGGATTAGGATTGGTTACATAGAACATGCAGCACAGAAACCGACCACTCAGCCAATCTCTCCATGCATGCTCGATCTGAACAAAATCCATGCTGGAACACTGCAATGTTCTGCTGCAGCTGTACAAGACATCAGTGAGGCTGCATTTGGTATGTTGCCTTCTCCCATCAGATTCCATCTTCTTCAGCCCTTTGCCTCTTCCACCTGTCACTCCCCCCCCCAGCTTCTCACATCTTTCCCACTTCCCCCCTCCCCCACCTACCTACCTTCCCCCTCTCACCCGGACTCACATATCACCCAGCAGCTCGTGCTCCTCCCACTCCCCCCACCCTTTTATTCTGGCTTCTGCCCTCTTTCTTTCCAGTCCTGATGAAGGGTCTCGACCCAAAACGTCAACTGTTCATTTCCCTCCGTAGATGCTGCCTGACCTGCTGAGTTCCTCCAGCATTCTGTGTGTGTTGCATTTAGAATATCGTGTTCAGTTTTGGTCACCCTGCTATAGGAAAGATACCATTAAGCTGGAAAGAGTGCAGAGGAGATTTACGAGAGTGTTGCCGAGATTCGAGCAACTGTGTCATGGAGAGAGGTCGAACAGGTTGGGACTTCTTTCATTGGAGCGTAGGAGACTGAGAGATGATCATATAGAGATGTATAAAATCATGAGGAGCATAGATTGGGTGAATGTACACAGTCTTTCTCCCAGGGTTGGGGAATCAAGAACTAAAGGGCATAGGTTTAAGGTGAGAGGTTCAAAAGGAACCTGAGGGGCAACTTTTTCACCCAGAGGGTGGTCTGAATATGGAACGAGCTACCAGAGGAAGTGGTTGAGGCAGGTGCATTAACATTTAAAAGACACTTGGGCAGGTACATGGATAGGAAAGGTTTAGAGAGATATGGGCCAAATGTGGGTAAATGGGACTAGCTTGGGTGGACATCATGCTCGGCATGGACCAGTCGAGACAAAGGGCCTGTGTCTGTGCTGTGTGACTCCATGACTCTGAGCAACGTGCATGGGTGCCGCTTCTGATTTAAGGGCCAATCTGAAATTTCGGCTCTAATCCCTTGTCCCTTTGTTGCTGCATCTGCCGCTCACTGGTGTCTGTTTCTGCTGTGGTTTCCTTTCCATTTCTGCTGGAAGGATAGCTCCATAGTTGGGTCTATTGAGAACCAGTGGGTTAGATACACAGATTAAACATAATAGAGGTCCTGGGGTGTGAACGTGTAATTATTTTAATTTTTAATTAAGCATTAATGGACCAGGAGAGTAGAGTGAGTAATAATTGAGGACACCAAGCTCAGGGGATGATGCCACAGGTTGAACCTTTCAATAAAGTGCTGTGTTTAATTATATGCTTCTGCATGACCACAATTGCTTTATTTCATTTCATAATTTGAAAAGGAAGAAAGCTGAAGGGAAGGCATTCGAGTGTTTGAAACAAAAGAGGTTGAAGGAAAGTTGCTCTGGGTCAGTGCGGGTTCTGGGGAGAGGATATTGGGAACAGCCCTGTTGGAGTATCCCGGGAGGATGGGAATGTTTCTGTGGGGTAGTTGGTACCTCTTTGGTGATGGAGGAGTCTCAGTGGAGCTGGAGATGTCGCTGATGCTATGAAGGGGATTCATGGGGATGGGGTATTTCTGTGGGATATAGATATCTCTTTGAGGATGGAGGAATGTCACTGGAGTTCGGAAGTCGTTGTGGGAATGGAAGTATGTAAAGGGATGCAGTATTTCGGTGGGCTTATAGATGTCACACTGAAGTGAGAGGAGGCTCACTGGAGTTAGAGCAATCTCTATGGGATGAGGTATCTCTGAAGGCACTCTGGATTTGGAGATATCTCTGTGGAGATGGAAGGGTATCTATGGGGTATTTCTGTGGGGTGTAGATACCTCCCTGGAGTGAGAGGAGTCTCACTGGAGTTGGAGATATCTCTATGTGGATGGTGCTTGGGCTCAGAAGTAAAATGGCTGAGTTCAAATAAAATTCATTGCTTTGAGTAACATGTTAGAGCTCTTTGGTGCTAGACTGCTACTGTGCAATACTACGAAACAAGATAAATCTTGAGTCATAGCAGCCACAGGAGTTACGTAAAGACTGATAGATTGTTTATGGAAATGCTGATTGAATGTTTCAAACAACTTTGGCTTGTTTGCATTGTAAGGAGAAACAGAAACAACAACTTGAATTTATATAGCCACTTTAATATAGCAAAGCATCCCAAGGTGAGTCACAGAAGCATTATCAAACACAATTTGTCACCAAACCACTTCAGGAGTTAGTGATCAAACAAGTTGGTCAACAAGAAAGGAGTTGGGGGAGAGATTGAAAGGCCTGGTGAAGCCTATAAAGGCCACCACTAATGATGTGAAGGAAATCAGGGATCTTCAGGAGGCCAGATTTGGAAGAGCAGAGGTATCCAGGAGGATCGTACGGTTGAAGGGGTCCAGGAGGCAGGAGATGCAGCCGGGCCAGACTCACACCAAATTGGCCTTGAAAAGTACTGCTGGGAGCTACAGGTGAACTAGCTCGCTGTCTAGGAATGGTAATCCTCTGCTCTCCCTTTTGACCAATATCACAACAGCAAGTGGTGGGATGTCCTGAGTGAAGCCTTATGCAGTGCTGTATCCCGTAGGTAGCATTCTCCTTCCTGCAACCGAAGCTCAGGAAGTGAATCCCCAATCCAGAGCATTGAAACCAAAATCTGGGATGGTACCACCATGTAGTACTAAGGGAAGGTGGACAACTGGAGGTCTTGTTTTTTAACCGAGATGGTCTGGTTTGCTGCCTTAGTTAGATGCTTAAAGAGATCCCACATCAATGTTTTGAAAAAGATTTTTGTGCAGTGTTCTGAGGGGACTATTTATCTCCTAATGGACTTAATTAAACCGGACAATTGGATCATTATGACAATAATTTCTGTTGGGTTTTGCTGAGTGAAAACTGGCTTAGAGTTGCCTATATTACTAAGTGCAAAGTGATCCCATTTGCAGGAAGGAAGTGCAGACTACATGGTGTAATATTAAAGGGTGCAGGAAAAGAAAGTTCTAGAGCTTATATACTCAGAACTTTTAAGGTGGCGGAGCAAGTCACGAACCTGGTAAATGAAAGCACGTTTTAATAAATGCACAGTGCACAAAAGCTGGGAACACAGATACATGAGAAACTGCAGATGCTGGAATCTGGAGCAACACACAAAGTGCTGGAGGAACTCAGCAGGTCAGGAAGCATCTGTAGAGGGAAATGGACAGTTAACATTTCAGGTTGAGACCCTTCATCTGGACTGAGCTGAAAAGCTGGGAAGTTCTGCTAAAACCTGTAACTGGACAGTTTCCTGAGGACAACTGGGGGCATTATGCTTCAGTAGGGACAGAAGACTTTGAGAGATTGTTGGGAAGATTTACTGGAGGTTTACCAGGAGTGAGAGACTTGTGTGGTGGAAATGGAGAATTTGGGATTGTTCCCTTTTACAGCAGTGAAGTTGGAAAGGAAGTGGTTTATAATCTGGAACATACTGCCTCGAAGGGCGGTGGTAACAGAATTAAATTTAACTTTTTCAAGAGTATTGGACAAAATACTTGATGGGGAAAAGCCTACAGAGCTGCTAGGGAGAAATAGAGAGGGGATGGGAATAAATGGATCATTCTTCCCAAGGGCCAGCATAGCTATGACACCTTCCTTTCCTATGCTGTTTGTATACAGTCTTGAGACTGACATCTAAAGACAGATGTCTTTAAATACAGTGTGCTTTGGGATTTCATTTTTCCTTATGACATGGAGGCCATTCAGCCCACTGAGTTTGTGCTGGCTCTCAGAGCATCTCCTTTAATCCTGTTCCCCATTTTCCCCCTGTAACCTATTCCCTCACACATGACCATCTACACCCCTCTAATTCTCCTATCACCCACTCACACTGGGGGCAACATACAGTGGCCAGTTCAACCAACAGTCAGCAAGTTGGGAAACTCAAGAAGTCACCAGGAGAACGTGCAAACTCCACACAGACAGTGCCCGAGGTCAGGATTGAACCCGTGTCGCTGGGTGCTGCCCCCAGTCTCCTGAAATCATAAAGGTGCTAACTACATGTAGAGTGCATGGATTTGGAAGTCAAACTAAGGCAACCTCTTCAGGACAAGAAATAGGAGCAGGAGAAGACCATTCAGCCCATCGTCTGCTTGGCTATTGAATAAGGTTGTGTCTGATATTTTACCTCAGCACCACTTTCCTGCTCTATCCCCATATCCCTTGATTCCATTGATATCCAAAAATCAATCTCTGTCTTGTATGTACTCAATGGTTGATCCAACACTATCACCTTGGGTAGAGTATTCCAAAGCTTCACCACCCCTGGGTGAAGAAATTTCTCCTGGTCTCAGTCCCGAACAGCTGACCCTCTGTTGTGAGATTGTGACCACAGCCAGGGGAATGTCACCCCTGCATCCACCCTGACAAGTCCCATGACAATGCTGTATGATTCTGCCCTCTCTGTGGTCACACAACCTGCCAATGTGTGAAGGGCAGCTGATTATATTCAGGTACGATGTATGCTGGGTGGTGGCTGACTGTCACTGGTCTTGCGAAAGGAGGAGGTAACCAAGATCAAAGTGAGTTTGTGTCGGTCATTTCAGGGAGAGAGAAGAGACTCATTTCGTTCAGTGACCAGGGGTGGTGGGAGAAGGCGGGAGAGCAAATTGGACAGATCTTTGCTTCTCCAGGGCAACGGGAAGCGTCAAATGGAAGAACAGGAACAAAAAAGAGACAATTGCCGAGAAAAATTTAAAACAATTCCACTTCTGATGGAATTAGACCATAAGGTATAGGAGCAGAATTAGGCCATTCAGCCCATCGATTCTGCTCCACCATTCAATCATAGCTGATTTTCTCAACCCCATTCCCCCACCTTCTCCCTGTGACCCTTCACCCCCTTACCAATCAAGGACCTATCAATCTTGTCCTTAATACACCCAATGACTTGGCCTCCACAGACCTACATGGTAATGAATTCCACAGATTCACCACCCTCTGGCTGAAGAAATTCCTCCTAATCCCAGTTCTAAAGGGATGTCCCTTTATTCTGAGGCTGTGCCCTTGGATCCTGGACTCTCCTACTAATGGAAACATCTTCTCCACGTCCACACTATCTGCCTTTCAGTATTGGGAGGTTTCAATGAAATCCCCCCTCCTGATCTCCATCAAGTACAGGCCCAGAGACATCAAACACTCCTCATATGTTAACCCTTTAATTCGAGGGATCATTCTTGTGAACCTCCTCTGGATCCTGTCCAAGGCCAGCACATCTTTCCTTAGATATAGGGCCCAAAATTGTTTGGTAAGGGGGTTAAGGGTTACGGAGAGAAGGCGGGGGAATGGGGTTGAGAAAATCAACCAATTGAATGATGGAGCAGAATCGATGGGCTGAATGGTCTAATTCTGCTCCTATATCTTATGGTCTAATTCCATCAGAATTGGAATTGTTTTAAATTTTTCTCAGCCGTTGTCTCTTTTTTATTCCTGTTCTTCCATCTGATGCTTGTGACCAGAATTGGACAACAGGAAATGAGCTTCCCAGAGCTTATACGATTGATGTACTTTACTCAGTCTCCAGAAAGCATTTGATAAGTTGCTACACCAAAGGTTATTGTGGAAGACGTAAGCTCATAGTGCAGGAGATTGGTTGGCTCACAGAAGATGAAAGGTGGGCAATCATGTGTCTTTGGAGGCAAAGGGATGGTCAACCGATGCTGAGCATTGACCCAATGTGTCAACCACCCCTCTGCCTCCACAGGTGCTGCTCAACTGCATGAATTCTTCAGTTTGATTCTTGCTGCAGATTCCAGGACATCTGTCCTTTCTGGTTGGCAAGAGGTAGCCCCCGGGATTGGTGCTGGGGCCTCTGCCTGTTATGCTTTAAATAAAAGACTTGGATGAAGGTGTGGTCACTAAATGTGTAAACAGTACGATCATAGGTAGGGAATTAAGTTGTGAAGATGATGTAAGGAGGGTACAGATGGATAGAGATCGGTTCAGTAAATGGGCACAGGTCTAGTCTGTGGAGTGTAATGTGGGAAATGGGAGATTGTCCACTTCGGCATCTTTTTAATAAAGTGTATCATCTGACCAGTGAGCAGGCGCAGAGCTCTGAGACACAGAGAGATCTGGGGGTCCTGGTACACCATTCACATATTGCAATCCTGCAGGCATAGCAAGTAATGCTGAGAGAATGTTATCATTTCATTACACACTGAAGTAGGAATGTTATCATATTGAGCGGACTTGACAGGGTGGCTGTGGGGTGGATGGTTTCTCACCGGGGGGATTCTTGAATTAAGGGGTCACTGTTTAAAATTAAGAAGGTCACTCCACACTTAGGAGTTGATATCTCTCTGAGGGTCCCGGGTCCATGGAACTCTCTTCCTCAATAAACAGTGTTGTTGAACATTTCTAAGACAAAGCTTGATGGATTTCTGACAACCAAGGGGTGAACGGTTTCTGTGGATCGACGGGAGTGCGGAGGAGGTTAGTCAGATCAGACTTGACATTCGATGGTGGACCGGGGTCGAGGGGCCGAATGGCCTGCTCCTGATCCCAGTTCCTGTGTTCATGTGTTTATGTCAGGTGAATGCGTGAAAAATGACATCAAGCTGTCAGAAAGATTCAGCAGCTTTGGCAAATAGAATTGGACATCAGACAACCTTTTGTGTTTTCACTCGCCGTGTGATGGTGTCTGTGTACCGACCCAGGAGCGTACAGTGTGTGTGTGTGTGTGTGTGTGTGTGTGTGTGTGTGTGTGGAGGGATGTCTGTCTATGTGCGTGTGTCTATCTGTGTGTCCACCTCTTTGAGTGTGTGCCCGTATCTATGAAAGTGATCATTTTTTGTGTGGGTGTCCATTTGTGAGCCTGTATGTGTGCGTGTGTGTGTGTGTGTGTATGTGTGTGTGTGAGTAGGGGAGGGGCAAGGTGATAGGTGGTGACGTGCGATCAGAGATCGATAAGTCAAAGAAATTGATTCTAATTTCGCCGTCTCCCGTTTCTTTCTCCCGGCCTTTAACAGTTCAGGAGAGAGGGTATTTCTCGGATTCAGTGAGTGAAATGATATCGGTTCCAAATTACCACGCATGACATCCTCTTTGTTTGCTATTTCATTAACCAGTTCAAAATCAGTGCGTTGATACATCTCCGTTAGGAGAGTTGGATTGGATTTAATGTTAGGATTTTGGCACGCAGATTTCTAACGGCACAAGTTCACTGTAGAAGTTTTAAATGTATTTGATATCGAGGGGTGAACCCAGGTGTGAAATATTGGTGAATAAAATCTCTCCCCATACGCTCATGTTGTTATGTAGAGAATCTCAGCGGGTTCTATTTACTTGCTACACCCAGATAGTCCGAATTGTTGTATTATCGGTCAGGCTTTCTTCAATACAACAGTCACTTTTATAGATGCAAAACCCCTTTGTATTTCTATATTGACAAAAGATCCGCGCTTTCTGTACGTTTGCGTGTTGGGGTCACTATGGAGAATGTGCGTTTGTTAACATTGGTACAGTGATGTGGGGTGGCATACTATGTTACAACAGACGCAGGCAGACACACAGACAAACATTGTCACGCATACACACAGACACAGACAGACACAGAGACACACAGACAGACACGGGCACACACACGCGCGCGCGCACAAATACCGGGGCGCGCACACAGGCACCTTGAAATACATAGATAAGAACAGAGAAAGCATTAACACAGTCATGCATAACACACCTACACGTATACAGACACACATACACACATCCCCATGTACAGAGGGAAATGAACAGGTACATGCGTGTACATACGGACAGACACAATTAGGCACAGACTTACTTTTGGACACACGGGCACGGTCACCACAAACAGACAAATGAAGAAACACAGATAGAGACACATGATAGGCAGTGAATGCACATACACACACAGAAACAGAACATGTGGACACAGATACAGAAACATATACATACACCGATGCACACACCTACAAGGACACAAACACATTTTCAGAAACACGCGTGTGCACACACACACACACACACACACACACACACACACACACACACACACACACACACACACACACACAGAAATCGGTGTAAACGGTGGCATCGTTTCAGGTGGCGCTTTGGCCGCTCTGTAGAGTGGGGTCTGGTGGCGGCGCTGGGTTTGTCTTGGACTCCGCAGACTGGGTGTTGGGGAGAGACTGTGAAAGGCAAAGGAACAATGTCGGTGTGGTTAATCCCAAACAAGGGGAGAAAGAAAATGTCCCCGGAACACCGTCCAATCGGCCGAGAGATCTAATGAAGGAAAGTTGGGGAATGGGGAGCCTATTTTTTCCTTTTTTCGTGTGATGGGGAACGGCGAGGTGGTGGGGACAGGTGGGAGGGAAGGGGGTGCAGTACACCTCTCAGGAAGGAGGTAGATGTAAAAAAACTTGGAATACAATGATCAGAGTGTGGGAGACCTCACCTCTGAGGCAGGGACGGGGAGCAGGAAAGTGCAGTGCGCAAGAGGGGTTCCAGTTACACAGACAGGCCACTGGTGGGTTGTGTTATCAGTGGGTGGTGTATTGTTAAATACACTGGGTTGGCCACTTCATTTAATCATCGGGTAACTTGATGTTGTGCGCGCTTACATTACAGTCCCCTCTCCAGAGCAATTGTTAATCAAACTGGGGGTCTGGGTGTTCCCAGTGTCGAGTCGTCTTTCCCTACCCTGCCTCAAATCTACACCCGGGCAACTGCCCTCAACTCCGTCCTCCTCGCTTCTCTCCCTCAGGCACTTCCACCAAGTGACCCTCGCGTTCAGACCAGTTTCCCCTGTCCTCCGGCGCGCACACCGCCCGCCGGGCGCCCCAGTGCCCGCGGCTGGTTGAGCGAGCAGCGTCCCCTGTGGAGCGAATCCCGGCCAGTGGCGGATCTCCCGGTTATCTTGGCTGCCCGCTGCCCACGTTAACCATTCTCTTAACCCTGTGAGCCCCACTTGCCCACTCCCGGCTCTTCCGCAGTCGGCGGGCCTGGATCATGCCTTTGCACATGGGACCATGCTGAGTTTTCCAGGACGGACGTCTCGGCTGTGTGTTTTAAACAACAGTTACTAGTGTGGGGAAAATGTTGGGGAAACCAGATATTGCGTTAATGGGTGAATGATTGAAGAAACTGGGTGTCAAAGACCCCCTCCCGAAGCTACTTTTCCAGACTGGGACAGGGGCCGGGACTGGGACCGGGACCGGGACCGGGGCCGGGACTGCCACCGGGGCCGGGACTGGGACAGGGGCCGGGACTGGGACAGGGGCCGGGACCGGGACTGGGACCGGGATCGGGACAGGGGCCGGGACTGGAACTGGGAAGGAGACGGGCCGACCTTCCACCAACTATAAGCAAGTGACGGGCAGGGGAGCGGGGGGAAGGAGCGCGGAGCCCGTCTGGGGGTGGGTGCAGACAGGCAGGCACTTTACTGCAAACTACTTGGAATAAAAGCTGATTTAGTTCACTCCCCCCCCCCCCCCACCGCTTCCCCCTCCCCCCCCCTCTATGACAAGCGTTGGCTGGTGACGGAGAGAGAAGGTCTCCTTTCCCAACGCCCGCCGCCGACGGTGTCCACCGTTCGCATTAAAACAGAACAAAGCCAAAACCGCACCACGATCACGGCTGCCGTTGCAAAACAAAAAGAAAACTTAAAATTGCAATAGTATGCACACTGACGAGCAGATTGAGTGAGCGGGTCGCAGGCGAGATGTATCTCGAAGTGAACTTTTGCTGCTTGTGTCGGCGCCGTTTTGGTTTAACTTGGGAGCGCTGCAGTGAGCCGGTGCCGGAGACTCACACGCAGTTAGGACAATCTGCAAAAAGAAAAGCTTTGGGGTTTGTTCCATGCGAGTTGGCTCTCTGAATGAGGAAAGTGAGCCAAAGTTGCAGGCAGAGCAGACCCGCAGATTCCGTCCATTGTTCCCAGCGCCCCGGGTTCCAGAGATGACCGCCGTACTTGCTGTCAGCCCTGGTCTGACTGCATTCACCTCTTCCCGGGCCGAAGTCTACTTTGCCAGCCCGGCCTCAAATTTAATAGCGGGGTATAAAACCTTTCCTGGATCCCTAGAATCCCGGAATCCACAGCCGGCAGAATAGTTATGTTACAATGACCCAGCAGTCGGCAACTTTAACTTTGACTCGGACTTTGTCCTGTGGTGTTCTGGTTTGAATTATTTAATATCTTACCTTTTCTTTTGAGATATCTCATCGCCCTGTTACATTGGTAGCAGAACTGCACAAGAGTTCTTGGAAAAGCAGCTCTTCATTCAGAATGTATATGAATTGTCTATGTATATGCACGTGTGGTAAATATATATACACATATGACATGGAGCACCGTTTGCTTTCTTCAAAGCGCAGCCCCCTTACAGCAAATCCTGCCTTGCTTGTTCTGCCAAGTCGACCCCCTGTCTCACATGGGGTACAGGGATCCCGGCCAGAACAGAAAACACCCACAAAACTGCACTATCCTGGGGCAAATTTCCTCTCCACAATCCCTCCCATCCAGGGGCACCCCTTCCCGGAGTTAAGGGCCGCGGGTCAGCAACACTGCGCTCAGTACCGCTAAAATATTTTCTTTAATATCTTCCTCATCAGCCCCCAGCCCCCCAGTCTTCCGCCAACCTTGGGAGGGGGTGGAGGTGCTCAAAACTCCAGGAGAGGCCTGAAAGGCAAGACAAAATCAGCCATTGATTCCACAGATGTCCTTCACCCATGGAAAACAATGTCACTGCTTTGGAAGTTATCTGAACGGCACATTGAAGCAAACCAACGCTGTAGTAAATTATGAAAACTATATTTTCCCCAAACTGCTCACAACTGGTTAACGTTCCACTGAAATATAAGCAGAACACGCTGAGCTGTTCGTGTTGGCTCCATTTTTACATGTTTTAGGGGAGCTATTATTGAACATGCACATTTCTCGGTGTAGTTAGGCGCTGCTAAATGCGGTTTCTTCAAGGTGTAGGCGGAAGCAAAAAAAAGTGTAGGTTTTGATCAAAGGTAAAAGATACTGAGGGTAAATCGAAAGGCAGTTTTGTGAAGGAGACGCAGGAATTAGACAGTGGCGCAAGAGGCACAAAACAGATTCCCACCCTCGCCATGGGAGAGGAGCAGTTGTATGTTGAGAGAGAGAGAGAGAGAGAGAGAGAGAGAGAGGTGGGAGAGAACGCGGCAATAGTTGAAAAAAAGAGAAATGAATGTCAAACACACACACTTGTTTCACAGAGAGAACTGTGTACTTGTTACCACCAAAGCCAAGGGCAACGCAGCCCAGAGTCTTACAGAGGAGACTTTAACCGAAGCCTTGCCAAGCGTCTCTTGAAGCGCGGAGAGAGCGCGAGAGAGAACTTTCTCTTTTATTTCCTGCCTGAGCTGCACCTTCAGGTTAATTATTCCTGTCCTTGTTGTCTCTCCATTAGCAAGCGTCACCCCTCAAAACAAAAGTGATTCCAAGGCCGAATTTAAAACAAAAGAACCGATTGAAAACACACACACAAACTTGAGGGGAATCAACCCGTGTTTTTATCTTTATATAAAACTTATAGCGCTTTATTTTTCCTCTAAATTCTGCCATCTCCCTCTAGAAGATTATGGCAGTGATCACTGACTGCCATTCTGTGGAAAAATTGTTTCAAAGGACTTTCAGAAATACAAAACACACACACACACACACACACACACGCACACACACACACACAAAGGAAATTATAGATGTGAAGCCTCTTATTTGAAAATATTTTGCCCATGTACCTGTGTTTTGCTTCCGGACTTTTGGCTGCCTGTTTTACTAAATTTTTATATATTATATACTCCCCCCACGCCACCCCGCATTACTAGAGAGTCGGTACCTCGCCTTCTCCCTGGGCTGACGCCAAAGGTTCAACCCCTCCAGAGTTGCAGATCTTGGCTAACCGTGACTGCTTTGTAAACGGAAACAAACTATTTACTTGGCTGATATACAGAGCGAACTCAACCAGGCAGCTGGTCGATACACACAAAGGAGCTCTTTTTAAACTCAAAGGATTCTCGCTAACTTTCAGTTTAAAGGGAAAAAATAAAGTAGTGATTTTTATCAGCTTTGTCGATCCTCCTTTCAGAACAATTAAAAAATACGCTCAAACATTTTAACATTTTAAGTGGACGAGAGAGAGAACAAGAGAGAGGAAAATAATTAATGTTGAAAAATAACTGTAATATACGCGCTGTATTTACAAATACCTTTCCAATTCTCTGCTCATTAGCGACAATATTTCTTGAAATGCAGCAGCTACTGTGTTCCAAAAGAAAAACAGCGGAGCTAACTTATTAAACTCGTTGGATATATGTGCTTGTACAGTTGGAGGTCTGTAATGTTGATTGACAAAGAAGGGAAAAATACGGCCTCGCCACACAATGAAATGTGACATCCTTTAATAGACTGACTTAGCATGAAAGTTATCCTGACTAAAATTTTGGAAGTGTGTGTGTGTGTGTGTGTGTGTGTGTGTGTGTGTGTGTGTGTGTGTGTGTGTGTAAATGTGTTATTGCGAGTTTTGCATTAACCCCCAGTTGTGCATTATTGATTCACTTTCCCTCAGCTCCCGAACTATTTATGAAAGCAACAGAATAAAAACACAATGAATTAAATCTTTAAAGACTGTAGTCCTTTATATAAATTTGTGCTGCTGCTGTAAAACGCTATTTTTCATGGCATTTATACCCTGTGTATGTCTGCCTATGACAATAAACTTGATCTGTCTGAGTGAACCTGTTTAAAATATTTCATTTCTGATTTTCTTTTTAGTTATTGGTCTGTTGGAATCCTCTGTGAAACAGATTACTAGGTGCTGGAATATACATTTATGAAATTGATACAAACATTGGCAAGCATGATGAATAATATTTTCACTTCAAAGATAAATTTATACAAATGCCTTGCTATACATATGTTATAAAAATAAAAATGAAATCCATATACAGGTATTTACACCCATGAAATATACAATATCAATTCATTATATACATGTACATGAATATTACATGTGCACATGTTTAAAAATGTTTTTACATATATCCAACAAAGGTTGTACTTGCAAACCATAAACAGAAAATGCTGGAAATACTCAGCAAGTCAGGCAGCATCTGTGGAAAGAGAAACAGAGTTAACGTTTCAGGTTGGAGACCCTTTGTCAGAACTTTGACCTGAAATGTTAACTCTGTTTCTCTTCCCACAGACACAGTCTGACCTGCTGAGTGTTTCCAGTATTTTGTGTTTTTGTTTTAAATTTCCAGCATCTGCAGATCCATTTTGATTTTCAAATGTTGAACATATATGATATTTAAATAAAATGCATATGATATTTTATTTATACCAACGTATGTATTAAATTTAAATATAATGTATCTATTTGGAAAACAGTCAATGATTTCTAATTTGTTTGCATTGCTGTGGTAGTTTGTTTTGTTTGGAGAGATTTTATTTTATTAATCCTCATTCTGGTCACTTACTGTCAAAATCAATTTTTTTGTTAGTGCAGGGATGGTTTTCCATGGTGTTACTTATTCATTTTGAAGTTAATTTTGGACTATTTTTAATTGAAAAACATAACTCATTGAAGTAAATTGGAGCGCTTTAAATTTGCAACTTGTTGGTAGGAGGGAAAATAATTTTAAAATTATTTCAAAATTATTTCTAAAATACCCAGGGCACATGCTTTCTTGTGGGTGTGGGGGCGGTTGATGAATGGGTCCGAGACGAGAGGGTTGGAATCAAAGGAGCAGAGATTAGTCAGCGGGCAGTGGTGGAGAATGGTGACCCATAAAGTATCTTGAGAAACATAGATAGAGTTAATGTCAAATGAGGACTTGGTTTTAAAAAATCAGGTAAAAGAGACTTGCATACACATGTGAATGTAGAGGCCCAGGGTTTTTCTCCCTATTATATTTCAGAATATTAAACAATTATTTTATTAGTGAATGAGGCCTTGCATCAACATAGTCAAGGCCACTCTGAGATTAAGTCCGATAAATGCACTGTAATGACCCCTTGCACCCCACACCAGGTGGAAACAGATAAACACACAGACACACACACTCATGCATATGTGTCCTCTCATTTTACCTGTGCACATTAAATTCTAAACTTCTCCAAACCATGAACAAACGCCAGGCAAAGAAGCCGCGTCTTGTCAGTAAAATTAAAACCAATGTGTGTGGGCATTCACACGGCTTTTCTGCTGTTCATACCTGTTCTGGTGCTCCAAGAGAAAATAAATTCAGAGGAATTGGAAGCCTCCGCTGATTATCGATTAGTGGGATGAGGCAACTTTCAGAGCCGACAAGGATCCGTGAGAGGTATAGCATTCCCTGAATCTTAATATCCTAATCCAGCCAAAAAAACACTGCATGCAGGTACACACACACATACAGACACGAACACACAAACACACATACTACAATGTGTCTGCGATTTTAGATATTTTATTTTCCTTGAATCGTCCCCTCACACACAAAAAAATAATTTTTCATGACGAAGGCAAAAAAAACGACTCAACAATAACTTCAGAAATATTGGATTGAATAATAGAATTTTTCCTGAATTGAAGCAACATATGTTTTTCTGCTTAAAAGCTAACCGCTCGTGGAATAAACTGCAGTGAAACTAAACTTTTGTGGGTTGACTGAGGGAGACAGAAAGAGACAGAGAGAGTGTACACTGTCAATGCAGCAATATCTGTAAATTGACAGGTTTGTGTTTTGGGCACAACAAACTATTTTTATTTGTTAGGACTGGGTTTTAAATTGGCAGAATGTGAGGGCAAGTTAAAACGAGAATGTAGCCAGTGTTGACCTACTTCTAGGTAGGGAGATAATGTTGGCACCAGGCCTCGTGAATGTAGAGAGGAGCTTTGAAAAGAAGACGTGGAAGTTGAATGATAGTTCGGAGTTTGCAGCTTGTGGGAG